>NW_027041926.1:0-191462 GCF_035048745.1 Mucor velutinosus | reverse complement strand
CTAACCCTAACCCTAACCCTAACCCTAACCCTAACCCTAAACCCTAACCCTAACCCTAACCCTAACCCTAACCCTAACCCTAACCCTAACCCTAACCCTAACCCTAACCCTAACCCTAACCCTATCCCTAACCCTAACCCTAACACTAACACTAATGTTGATACCTCACACCAACACTAGTGCTTTAAAAAAATTGACCATGAAAGACCCCTCTTGGCCTCATGAAGAACAAATTTTTCACTTACATTACCCTTACTTACACTGTGGACATTCCTGGTTGTAAGATCCTGATCATGCTTTCTATTAAAAAAAAGAAAACTGTCAGAATAACTCCTGAAATCTGCTCATATTTTACCTTGTAATTACCTCGGACTTGTTCTGTGGGACAGCGGCTTCTCTTATGGGAAGGGTTATAAGTAGTAAAATATATAGAGTGTTTTCAAAATAAAAAATGTGGGCGATAAAAATCCCCAATTTTTTCCAGGGTATTTATATTTTTTCACCATTAGTCTCGGCACTTAACACCGAGTCTAAAAAAGGATCTCGGCACTTAACGCCGAATCTCGGCACATAAACGCCGAATCTCGGCACATAACGCCGAGTTTAAAGGGATCTCGGCACTTAACGCCGAGTCTAATCTTTCCTTAAATTTCCGGATCACGTCTTTCACCCGACTTATTCCGACTTTCGTGTGAAAAAATAATTTTTCAAAAAGATATATAAAGAGCTAGTATAATGCACCTGAAGAAGCTACATCTCTTGTAGCGAATAGATTCAATCTAAGTGTTTCTAGACTCTCTCCTTTGTTGCTTCTTTGGTTTTTGGATATATTTTCTATTATTATCTCTCTAACCCTAACCTCTCTCCAACAATCTGCTCTTTCTGGTCACCGCTCTCTCTTGCCGTCACCACTACAACTATATCTCTTTTGGATCTCTCTGTCTCGCTCGTCAAAACTTTTTTTCTCTCTCTCTCTCAAGTCAACCTCTTTTTTCTCCTGAACTGTCTTTTTTGGTATAACAAATGAACAATAATTCTGATAACTCATTGTATTCCAAGATTAATGAACAGGGCTTCCCGATTCTCATCCATCTGGATAATCTTCGCGTTGCCACTGAGGCTTTGATTTTCTTTCCTGCTGTTGCTTCTGTCTGGTCCTCGTTTCCCAAGTGGTGTCAAGAAGCAATCATGTACAGTATGAATGATGTCTTCAAGATCCATCATCATGCTCAAGTCGGTTTGGTCAAGGCTTTGGATAGTCTCAAGGCTCACCTGGTTAATGGTACCTTTCCACAAGTCGTTCTCGCTGCTGTTCCGGGAGTTAAGAATCTGCATATGGACAATTCCCTGTCTGATGCAGATAAATCGCTTTTTTCTTCTTCCATTGAAAATGCGGTACTTTCGGCTCGTTCTGCTATTCTTAAAACCCTTATAGAAAGCAAAGAACGTGCACTACAGGCTCATCAATTGCAAGCATCACCCGCTTTTGTCCTAGCACAATGCCGTGATAGAATTTTTGAGTCGATTTTGGCCATGGGTGGTTCGATTGAACATCTTACCGATACCCAGATTCATGATGTGGTTCGTTCCCTGTGTCATCTCAGACACAACATGAATAATGTGCTCGAAACCCAGGCTTGGGCTAGAGTACAGGCCGAACGTAAACAGCAAAAGGCCAAATCTGCCGCTGATACCGTTATGGAATCTTCCTCTGACCTCTCTTCTGCCCAGCTCACTGACTCCATCACCAAGTTGGTTAACAAGACTGTTCAGTCAAAAATCTCGGCTCTTGACAAGAAATTGTCAAAACTTACTGTCTCTGGTTCCTCTTCTCGTCCGTCTTCTCGTCGTCCTGCTGCTTCGTCTTCGTCAAGAAAGCAAGGCAACCCCAAGTCGTCCTCTTCTTCGGGAAAAGGCTCTCGACCTTTGTCCGGCCCCACCAAGGGTCGAATCCAGAAAGGGGCCCCCAACCCCAATCGTCGTCTTGCCCCCGGTCCCACCCCCTTCAAAGCTTTGAAGGGAAAAAGAGGTTAAACCCTCTTAGTGGGCGTCACTACTCTTGTGAACATGGTACGTATAGATCTCCTACTACTTGTAGACACTTTGATGTTCGTAGAGCACACACTTATCCTCCTTGGTTTTTTCATAGTGCTCGCCTCAAAGATCGTATCAACTTTGTCATAAAGCATTCGTCCCCTCTATGGGCGGATACTTATATTTTTAATAAAGCTGTTCACAATTATTCTTCTATAAATATTCCAACTTCTGTTAGAAAATATTTAGGATTTGGTACAAAGTTTGTTCCTAAACCCAAAGCAAATCCTCGCTTAATTTTACCAAGCGTAGAAGACTTTACAAGACGCATTCGTATTAAGGAAATTTTCAAAGATACTCGTGATAATCCTGACTTTGATATTAGATTCCATGTCAAAACCTCGACTTGGAAACCTAATCCTTCCTCAAATACCTTGATTGAAAAAGGGCTTAGACTTGTAAAAAGTAATGTCATGCCTCTTAATCATCCTACACATTATCAAGTTTATAATAATAGACTTAATGATATTGTACCCAAGTTCTTTAAGGATTTTATTAATAATCCTGATATACTCATTAAAGCTTCTGATAAAAATCTTGGACTTACTGTTCTCGACACTAGCTGGTATATTCAAGAAGGACTTCGACAATTAAATGACCCCCGCTTCTATAAGCAATTAGACAAAAATTTCTTTTCTCCTGAAAATTTTGATTCTAATATTCAGAACATTGTTAGTACTGCTAATAGTTTATTATCTTTACTATGTTCTCAATGGGGTACATCCATCTTTAATAAACAACATGAGAAATATCTTAGGCATCGACTCCTTAATGATAGAAAGTTACCTACCTTTCATCTGTTGCCAAAGATTCACAAGACACCTATGCAAGGTCGTCCTATTGTTCCTTCTCACAGTTGGGTCACGACTGGTTTCTCTACTTATATTGATACAGTCTTACAAAAAGTACTTCCACACTTGCCCTATATTATTAAAGATACTAAATCCCTTGTTAAATCACTTGATGGAATTTCTATTCCTCAAGACGAAAGACTTTTATGGCTAGTTACTGGTGATGTGTCTTCAATGTACACTAATCTACCTACTACCCCATATGCTTTCGATGTTATTGCTAAAACTGTTGACAAATATCTTCCTCTTTCTCCAAATGATACTACCCTTATCAGAGAAACACTCAAGTTTGTCATGAGCAATAACTATTTTACTTTTCAAGGAATACCATATCATCAGGTCTCAGGTATTGCTATGGGTACTGCATGCGCTCCTGCTTATGCAAATATCTTGATGCATCATTTCGAAGAACGTTTCTTTGAATTTAATCCTGATTTTACTCTGATCTTTTATGGTCGATATATCGATGATATCTTTTTCATGTTTAAAGGTTCTGAACAAGAACTTAAAACTTTCTTGACTACTTTTGATACCAAACGTGCTTTTAGTAATCAATTAAAGATATCTTGGGATTATTCAACTACCTCTGTTAGTTTTCTTGACCTTCAAATTCATGCAAAACATAATAAAGTTGAATTATCCACACATCAGAAAATGCTTAATAAATACTTGTACATTCCATTCTCTTCTTATCATCCCAAAGATAATAAAGTTGGTTTTATTAAAGCTGAACTGATCAGATATATTCGTAACAGCTCTTCCTATCGAAGTTTTGCTAACACTGCTAAACAATTTTTTACTCGTTTACGACTCCGTGGTTACCCGCCACGATTCTTAATCTGGGTCTTTAGCCAAGTGCGTTACGATGACAGACCGAAATATCTAGAAGATGCTCCTCTTAGTACAGATAATACTCTTGTTCCTTTTGTTACAATGTATAATCCTATTTGGGAGACTCCACATCTTCGTAAAGGACTTAGGGAATTTTTTACTTTAAATCCACACTACAGACCAGTAGTTGCTTTTAAAAGAAATAAAAACATAGCTGATTTATTAAATCGTGCCAATGTACGCAAGTTAACGGGAAAACAGTTCCATTCATTACAACAGGATGGACTTTGTTGGATTTCGTCTAAAAAACGTAAACCATAACCCTTACCCTATCCCTAACCCTAACCCTAACACTAACACTAATGTTGATACCTCACACCAACACTAGTGCTTTAAAAAATTTGACCATGAAAGACCCCTCTTGGCCTCATGAAGAACAAATTTTTCACTTACCTTACCCTTACTTACACTGTGGACATTCCTGGTTGTAAGATCCTGATCATGCTTTCTATTAAAAAAAAGAAAACTGTCAGAATAACTCCTGAAATCTGCTCATATTTTACCTTGTAATTACCTCGGACTTGTTCTGTGGGACAGCGGCTTCTCTTATGGGAAGGGTTATAAGTAGTAAAATATATAGAGTGTTTTCAAAATAAAAAATGTGGGCGATAAAAATCCCCAATTTTTTCCAGGGTATTTATATTTTTTTCACCATTAGTCTCGGCACTTAACACCGAGTCTAAAAAAGGATCTCGGCACTTAACGCCGAATCTAAAAAAGATCTCGGCACTTAACGCCGAATCTCGGCACATAAACGCCGAATCTCGGCACATAAACGCCGAATCTCGGCACATAACGCCGAGTCTAAAGGGATCTCGGCACTTAACGCCGAGTCTAATCTTCCCTTAAATTTCCGGATCACGTCTTTCACCCGACTTATTCCGACTTTCGTGTGAAAAAATAATTTTTCAAAAAGATATATAAAGAGCTAGTATAATGCACCTGAAGAAGCTACATCTCTTGTAGCGAATAGATTCAATCTAAGTGTTTCTAGACTCTCTCCTTTGTTGCTTCTTTGGTTTTTGGATATATTTTTTATTATTATCTCTCTAACCCTAACCTCACTCCAACAATCTGCTCTTTCTGGTCACCGCTCTCTCTTGCCGTCACCACTACAACTATATCTCTTTTGGATCTCTCTGTCTCGCTCGTCAAAACTTTTTTCTCTCTCTCTCTCTCTCAAGTCAACCTCTTTTTTCTCCTGAACTGTCTTTTTTGGTATAACAAATGAACAATAATTCTGATAACTCATTGTATTCCAAGATTAATGAACAGGGCTTCCCGATTCTCATCCATCTGGATAATCTTCGCGTTGCCACTGAGGCTTTGATTTTCTTTCCTGCTGTTGCTTCTGTCTGGTCCTCGTTTCCCAAGTGGTGTCAAGAAGCAATCATGTACAGTATGAATGATGTCTTCAAGATCCATCATCATGCTCAAGTCGGTTTGGTCAAGGCTTTGGATAGTCTCAAGGCTCACCTGGTTAATGGTACCTTTCCACAAGTCGTTCTCGCTGCTGTTCCGGGAGTTAAGAATCTGCATATGGACAATTCCCTGTCTGATGCAGATAAATCGCTTTTTTCTTCTTCCATTGAAAATGCGGTACTTTCGGCTCGTTCTGCTATTCTTAAAACCCTTATAGAAAGCAAAGAACGTGCACTACAGGCTCATCAATTGCAAGCATCACCCGCTTTTGTCCTAGCACAATGCCGTGATAGAATTTTTGAGTCGATTTTGGCCATGGGTGGTTCGATTGAACATCTTACCGATACCCAGATTCATGATGTGGTTCGTTCCCTGTGTCATCTCAGACACAACATGAATAATGTGCTCGAAACCCAGGCTTGGGCTAGAGTACAGGCCGAACGTAAACAGCAAAAGGCCAAATCCGCCGCCGATACCGTAATGGAATCCTCTTCTGACCTCTCTTCTGCCCAACTCACTGACTCCATCACCAAGTTGGTTAACAAGACTGTTCAGTCCAAGATCTCGGCTCTTGACAAGAAATTGTCAAAACTTACTGTCTCTGGTTCCTCTTCTCGTCCGTCTTCTCGTCGTCCTGCTGCTTCGTCTTCCTCAAGAAAGCAAGGCAACTCCAAGTCGTCCTCTTCTTCCTCGGGAAAAGGCTCTCGACCTTTGTCCGGCCCCACCAAGGGTCGAATCCAGAAAGGGGCCCCCAACCCCAATCGTCGTCTTGCCCCCGGTCCCACCCCCTTCAAAGCTTTGAAGGGAAAAAGAGGTTAAACCCTCTTAGTGGGCGTCACTACTCTTGTGAACATGGTACGTATAGATCTCCTACTACTTGTAGACACTTTGATGTTCGTAGAGCACACACTTATCCTCCTTGGTTTTTTCATAGTGCTCGCCTCAAAGATCGTATCAACTTTGTCATAAAGCATTCGTCCCCTCTATGGGCGGATACTTATATTTTTAATAAAGCTGTTCACAATTATTCTTCTATAAATATTCCAACTTCTGTTAGAAAATATTTAGGATTTGGTACAAAGTTTGTTCCTAAACCCAAAGCAAATCCTCGCTTAATTTTACCAAGCGTAGAAGACTTTACAAGACGCATTCGTATTAAGGAAATTTTCAAAGATACTCGTGATAATCCTGACTTTGATATTAGATTCCATGTCAAAACCTCGACTTGGAAACCTAATCCTTCCTCAAATACCTTGATTGAAAAAGGGCTTAGACTTGTAAAAAGTAATGTCATGCCTCTTAATCATCCTACACATTATCAAGTTTATAATAATAGACTTAATGATATTGTACCCAAGTTCTTTAAGGAATTTATTAATAATCCTGATATACTCATTAAAGCTTCGGACAAAAATCTTGGACTTACTGTTCTTGATACAAGCTGGTATATTCAAGAAGGACTTCGACAATTAAATGACCCCCGCTTCTATAAGCAATTAGACAAAAATTTCTTTTCTCCTGAAAATTTTGATTCTAATATTCAGAACATTGTTAGTACTGCTAATAGTTTATTATCTTTACTATGTTCTCAATGGGGTACATCCATCTTTAATAAACAACATGAGAAATATCTTAGGCATCGACTCCTTAATGATAGAAAGTTACCTACCTTTCATCTGTTGCCAAAGATTCACAAGACACCTATGCAAGGTCGTCCTATTGTTCCTTCTCATAGTTGGGTCACGACTGGTTTCTCTACTTATATTGATACAGTCTTACAAAAAGTACTTCCACACTTGCCCTATATTATTAAAGATACTAAATCCCTTGTTAAATCACTTGATGGAATTTCTATTCCTCAAGACGAAAGACTTTTATGGCTAGTTACTGGTGATGTGTCTTCAATGTACACTAATCTACCTACTACCCCATATGCTTTCGATGTTATTGCTAAAACTGTTGACAAATATCTTCCTCTTTCTCCAAATGATACTACCCTTATCAGAGAAACACTCAAGTTTGTCATGAGCAATAACTATTTTACTTTTCAAGGAATACCATATCATCAGGTCTCAGGTATTGCAATGGGTACTGCATGCGCTCCTGCTTATGCAAATATCTTGATGCATCATTTCGAAGAACGTTTCTTTGAATTTAATCCTGATTTTACTCTGATCTTTTATGGTCGATATATCGATGATATCTTTTTCATGTTTAAAGGTTCTGAACAAGAACTTAAAACTTTCTTGACTACTTTTGATACCAAACGTGCTTTTAGTAATCAATTAAAGATATCTTGGGATTATTCAACTACCTCTGTTAGTTTTCTTGACCTTCAAATTCATGCAAAACATAATAAAGTTGAATTATCCACACATCAGAAAATGCTTAATAAATACTTGTACATTCCATTCTCTTCTTATCATCCCAAAGATAATAAAGTTGGTTTTATTAAAGCTGAACTGATCAGATATATTCGTAACAGCTCTTCCTATCGAAGTTTTGCTAACACTGCTAAACAATTTTTTACTCGTTTACGACTCCGTGGTTACCCGCCACGATTCTTAATCTGGGTCTTTAGCCAAGTGCGTTACGATGACAGACCGAAATATCTAGAAGATGCTCCTCTTAGTACAGATAATACTCTTGTTCCTTTTGTTACAATGTATAATCCTATTTGGGAGACTCCACATCTTCGTAAAGGACTTAGGGAATTTTTTACTTTAAATCCACACTACAGACCAGTAGTTGCTTTTAAAAGAAATAAAAACATAGCTGATTTATTAAATCGTGCCAATGTACGCAAGTTAACGGGAAAACAGTTCCATTCATTACAACAGGATGGACTTTGTTGGATTTCGTCTAAAAAACGTAAACCATAACCCTTACCCTATCCCTAACCCTAACCCTAACACTAACACTAATGTTGATACCTCACACCAACACTAGTGCTTTGAAAAATTTGACCATGAAAGACCCCTCTTGGCCTCATGAAGAACAAATTTTTCACTTACCTTACCCTTACTTACACTGTGGACATTCCTGGTTGTAAGATCCTGATCATGCTTTCTATTAAAAAAAAGAAAACTGTCAGAATAACTCCTGAAATCTGCTCATATTTTACCTTGTAATTGCCTCGGACTTGTTCTGTGGGACAGCGGCTTCTCTTATGGGAAGGGTTATAAGTAGTAAAATATATAGAGTGTTTTCAAAATAAAAAATGTGGGCGATAAAAATCCCCAATTTTTTCCAGGGTATTTATATTTTTTCACCATTAGTCTCGGCACTTAACACCGAGTCTAAAAAAGGATCTCGGCACTTAACGCCGAATCTCGGCACATAAACGCCGAATCTCGGCACATAAACGCCGAATCTCGGCACATAACGCCGAGTCTAATCTTTCCTTAAATTTCCGGATCACGTCTTTCACCCGACTTATTCCGACTTTCGTGTGAAAAAATAATTTTTCAAAAAGATATATAAAGAGCTAGTATAATGCACCTGAAGAAGCTACATCTCTTGTAGCGAATAGATTCAATCTAAGTGTTTCTAGACTCTCTCCTTTGTTGCTTCTTTGGTTTTTGGATATATTTTTTATTATTATCTCTCTAACCCTAACCCTAACCCTAACCCTAATTCTAACCCTAATTCTAGTCCTAATCTTATGTCTAACACTAACATTAACTCTAACATTAACCTTTATTTAATCTTAATATTAACCCTAATCATATTCTTGTCCCTAAAATCCTAATCCTAATTATAATCTTATTTCTAATCATAAATAACCACAGAATATTATCCATATTCTTAAGCCCTTACTCTATCCCATTTCTTAATTCTAATCGTATTCTTAATTCTAATCTTAATCGTAATCTTAATGCTAAGCCTAAACCCTAATCGTAATCTTAATTCTAGTCATATCCCTAATATTAACCCTATATATGATCTTAATCCTAATCATATCCTTAACATTATTCCTAATATTAACACTAATCTTGTCCCCCTAATCCTTTCCGTGATCTTAACTGTATTATTAATCTTAATTAACCCTAAATATGATCTTATCCCTAATCATAGTATTAACCCTTGTCCTGACATTACCTTTAAGCCTAATTATAATCCTAATCTTAATAATATTTCTAAACTTAATTTTCTAATTTTAACCCTGATATTGATTGTAACATTTTTTTCATAATATTAACATTAACCGTAATATAAATTTAATACTTATACTAATTATAATATTAACTCTAATCATAACATTATTGTTGATCCAGAGCCTTATTATAATCATAATTCTAAACCCTATTTTTAATCATATAACTATAATATTGACCATAACCCTATCATTAATCCTAATTTGGTCCTATTATTATCCTTTCCCGCATCCTATTTTTAATCTTGTCCCTAATCATAATCATATTCCTATTTTTAATCTTAACTTTAATGTTAATGTTATTACTAATCCTATTATATATATATCATAACCCTAATCTTAACATGTACATATATTTAATTTTAATCATAATTCTAACCCTAATATAATCTGTTTCTTTTTTTTTCTTCTTCTTCTTCTTTGTCTCTTATTCGATTATTGTATATTATCTTATGTAATATGTGTTGTTTTATTCATTACTTTTGTATTATTTTATATATATGCTATACCTATTATTATCTATTATCCCTTATTTATATATTTTTATTATGTGTATTTATTCATTGTACCCTCGTGTTTGTGAAATGTTATTATGCATTTATGTGTTCTATTTGCTATACAAATATCATCCTGTTCGTTGTATAGTGGTAATTATTATTCTCTGCTATGGTAATGTATTCGCTCCGCTATGGTAATGAATTCGCTTTTTATTTTCTTTTATTTATTTTTATTTTATTTTTTTTTACTGTTCATATTCTCTCTTGTTTTTTTTTTCTTTATCTCTGTTACTATTTTTATTATTTCTTTCTACTTTGTCTATTTCTTTTCTCTACCCCTTTCCCCTTTTCTGTCTTTTTTTGCCTATTCTTCTCTCCTTTTCTGTGTATTTATTTTCGTAGTTTCTTCGTCCTTTCTCTTTCTATAATTTTTCCTATTCCATTTCCTCGTCTCTGTGTATGTTATCCCCTATTCCTTTTCTTTTTTTCTTGTTTGTTTTTCCCTTCTCTCTGTATATGCTTTCTCTCTTTCTGTTATTCTCTCTTTCCGTTCTCTCTTTCCCCCTTTGTCCGTGTTTTTGTCCACCTTTCTTTTTTTTTCATATATCTTTTCTCTGTTTATATTTGCGTTTTTGCTTCTCCGTTTTTTCTTTGTTTGCTTGTTCTCCCGGTCTCTTCCTGTGCTTTATCTTCATGTTTCCCTTTTCTGTTCTGCTTATATTCTTTATCCTCCTTCTCGAACCTTTTTCTTTTCGACTTTTTTTCTCTATTTATTTCTTTCTGTTTCTTTATCGCATTTTCTTTCCTTGACATTGTTTCTTTCGCCTTTCTTTTATCTTTGCCTATTTTCTTCTTTCATGTTTATTTTTTTTTGATTTACTTCTCCTTTCGCTTTCTTTACTTCATTTCTCTTTTTTTTTCAAAATTTATTCCTACTCTTTTCTTTGCTTCTTATTCTTTACATTACTTCCATTTCTTTCGTCTCTTTGCTTTCCTACCATCTCCTTTTATATGTCTTTTTTCTTTGTCTTATATATTACATTCTGTCTTTTCATGGGTTTCTTTGCTTCCCTTTATTGATTTTGCCTATTATTTGTATTTTTTTCCTTAACTGTCTCAATTTTTCTATCTGTTTTGTTTTATTTACTCTTTTGCATTCTTTTCTGTTTATTTTTTTGTAAATTTCTCTCTTTTTCTATGTATGTATCTTTTACCATTTTAATTCCTATTTTGTCGGGTCCTTGTTTATCCAGTATTCGTTCCCATACTTGTTGTTGCTTCTTCTCTTATTATCGCAGTCTCATCCTTTCCCTTCTTTGTTCTTTTCTTAGTATCACAACCTTTTCTTATTCTTTTCATTATTGCTTTGTTCTATTCTGTTTTGATTTTTTTTTTTAATTGTCACTATTCATTTTTTTATCACATTCCCTGTTTTATATATATTCTTTGTCTAATATTCCAATCTCTTCTTGTGGTGTTCTTACTTTTTGTCTAATCCCTCCTTTTTTTCCCTTTGTTCATTCTTTTGTCCTATTATATCAACGTTTGTTTTGTCGGGTATCATATTGAAAGCCGATGATAAGTTGTATCTTGTTCATCATTTTCCTCAATTGTTATTTTTCATTATTGTTGAGTGATGTTGATGACTTATTTAAGATTTACGACAACATATCAAGAAAGTGTAATGCTAATTAACCATTGACGCTTGATAGCATATTTATAAGTTGGCTGGTGCTCACTTGTTACTGTTAAAAACTTTCTATATTTTTTTTTAATAGTAAAACTGAAATTGATTATAACGGTTTAATGATATAATGATTTCAAACCATTTTTTTTACTAATTATTTCAGAGCACACTCTATGTAGCGGTATATATGAGACCGCTCAGTGAAGCAATCTCTGAAGAGATAATAACTGGATAACATTTTCTATAAGTTCGCATACGCGAACTGGGCTATCTTCGGCTATCTTAGGCTACTTTCCCCTATTTTTCAAACACCGAGATACTCGGTGTCTGGGAAATGTTATTAGGAATGATACCTCATGTATCGTGGTACCCAAGCACCGTGAGTCTTGCTTCTGATTGGCCATTCAAATGATACCTGTAATAATAGGATATCCTATTCTTAGGTATCACTTGCCCTTTGTTCTGATTGGCTTTTAGCATAATGCCCATGGTACCCATGGTACCTAAGGTACCATTTCTGGGCGACTTGTGTTGTGTGGCGTCCAGAAATGTTATTAGGAAAAAAAAAAGGGAGGCGGGGACACGTCAATTTAAGGTGAGATGTTAATCAGAAAGTATAAATAGATTGTAATTTATGGCTTATAAAAAAAATGTTGGATATCATAAAGACAAGAAAAGACATCATTAAAAAAGATAAAAGAAAGAATTAAAAATTTATTGAAGAAAAGAGTTATCCTATTTATACTAAAATCTGAATGCCAAAGTAGCATTTTATCTGCAAAGCACTTATCGCATCGGGTGAGCCCCAGCATCTAGATAACAGAGATGCACTTCAATTATCATTGCTTGTCCATGTTGTTGCACAACACAGATATATCTACCCATCAAGAATACCTTAATCTTTATAGAAACTTGTAGCCTTTCAAGCACAACATTTAGGGCTTTGTTTAAGTTGGGAAACTATTCTAGTTCACTTCGAACTGAAAAGCTCCGTTTTTTTTCTTTACCTTTGGCAGTCAAAAAATCACATTATTTCGATTTTTTTCCATGGTAAAAAGCAAAAATATCGCACATTTGGTAGATGCATCGATGCATGGTATCATGCGCTATAATAAACAGCAATGAAATACATTTATTATCTTCCCAATCCCATTGTTTTTAGTTAAGACCACTCTAATTATCGTGCAAAATTGCAGTCTATAATATTAAAATTCCGTTTATTTCAAGTCCCGACTAAATCGGTCCGCTAGGTGCCATTTTTTTAAAACGGATTTATGGCCTAATTTGATAGTAAACATGGCTCTTTATGATTTCATATTGTATTTAAGATGTTTGTGGAATTTGAGGCTTTACAGACTAAAATTCACGGAAAAAAAAGAATAAAAAAACAGTAATGTCAACTTGATAAAGGTATATTTTATTATCAAACTGACAGGTGTAAAGTAAACTGAAGTCTCTCTACTGGCCAGGTAGATGATCCTTCTTATATACTATAACAATGGATAAAAGTTCTATTAATTAGATTAACAAATAAGTCAACTCAGATCAACTAATGTCTAATCATGCTAAAAGACAACTCCAGCAAGCTAATCATGATTTATTAGCTTTGCTTGGATGAATAATTAGACTCTCATCCAAAGTACCCTGATCTATCCTTTCTATAAGGATAATTAATATCGATCTAGTAGCATGTATCCGATAGGTACAGTCTTCTTAGTCTATATTAATAGTACATATCTGAGTGTATATCGCTAAGCATACATCTTTAGCATGTATCTGGATATATGGCATGTCTATAGCATATCGTATGCATGTCTATAGCATGTCTCATATATAGTACAAGTCTGTAGTACATAAAGTATCTGTAGCTAGTATCACGGATATAAGCATGTGTCTTATAGCGTGGATCATGAAGTGCACATCTGAAGCAACAAGCTCATATTGCATTAATCTTGGTGCCTATCCAGATATGGTAAACATCCGTAGTCAATGTCGGAATACAAGTATAAGTCTATAGTGCCATCCATGTCCGTGGTGCCATCTATAGCCTATATCTTATATAGTATGAATCTTATAGTACTAGCGTATCTGAAGTCCATATCTTCTTATAGTATAAATCGATATCGTACATCTAATCCAGTGTACATACAGCTTATATCTAAATCTGGTAACTGGATGAACTGTCGGAATGCAGATCATAGTGGATGTATTCCACAATGTTAAAGTATCTTACCATAAAAGTTGCAAGTTAAAAATTGTATTTTTTTGTGGGAGTTACAGACCGTCAAATCTGAACAACCTTCCGTGCATTTTTGGTTCGTAAAACCTGAAATGTTACATCACTCAAGTTAATAATACCGTAGCTTCATCCTGCCGTTGATGCGTATTGAAATTCTTTATTTTTATCCATTCTAGCAACAGAGTACGGATCCAATATTTGACAGAATGTAATATTATTACTCAATTGTTAAGCACAAAAAATAAAAGGATTATTATTTGTAGCTTATAAAAAATGTTCGATATCATAAAAAACAAGAAAAGACTTATTTGAATAAGATCAGACACAAAAACTAAAGATTTATTGATGAAGACAAGAGTTACTCTATTTATACTAAGTTCTAAATGCTAAAGTAGCAATCTATCTTGTACAACGCTTATCACATCTAGTGAACCTCAGTATTTATGTTGAGTTTGTAGCGGTTGCGGATATTCAGTAACTCAGCAAGAGTCGGATCATGATTTACATTGTTTCTCACTGTCTACATTAGGACATTAGGTTCGACACAGAAGTGAATCATATAATCGATTATGATGGTCTCTGATAGTGAAGGATAATGATGGCTACAGATTGTATCATCATGGCTAATCGAACGAATCGGATCCTTCAATTGACTGATATTAGATAAACATGATACGATGTATTAACTCAGTTGAAACAACAAGATAGATTGATGATTCATCAGTAATGATCTCTTATAAATAGGATGTGTCTGAATCAGTTAATAAATCTTCAGTTTTCGTATCTGGTTACTTTTTATAGTCTTCCTTTTTTGAAATCTATCTTAATTTGTTAATACTGTATCTTTGAATACAACATTTTTTTTAACCGTGTAATCCGGATCACTATTGATTTTATACTACAACCGTTTACTCCATTTTATCTCAAATGTCTCAAGAACATACTACTGTTACTGTTAATTCTGCTGGCTCCTTGGAAAACGCAATTGCGGATTTGCGTGAAGAAGTTCGTGGTCTGGCTGTCGAAATTTCGAAGGCTGGCGGTCAGCCAGAAAAGGAGGTGGAACCCCTACGTCTTTTGCTGGGCAAAAGGGCTGCTGACTTGCAATCTCTGTTGGATCTGGATTGCCTCCTGGTTTTTCTTCGTTGCGCTCTGCTGCCAAGGCTGTCAACTCTCTTGTACCTGACGGTCTTCCCTTGTTCCAATGGACCGGCCTGATTAGGGATAGTAACAGGGAAAGTTTTCCGAATGTTGAAGCATGTATTCGTCGGTTTGAGGATATACTCATCTCTCATGAAATGAGCCTTGACACCGACTGGTCCCGCTTGTTGCCCCGTTACTTGGGTATTGACCTGCGTAACTGGCTGAATGAATTTGTCGAAGGACAAGGGGATGCGCAGATCTCTGGGTCCGCTGTGAAGAAGGCAATCATCTCTCGTTACGGTGTTCCTAGGGAGCAAAGTCGGTTTGCTCGGATCCGTGAATTCTTGGCTTACACGAAGCAAGACAGTGAGTCTGTTGACTCCTTCCTGGAACGGTTTAAGGATTTGAGAGCAAGATCCGAGGTGTCTGACAAGCATGTGGCTGCTCTGGTGTGCTTCGATGCGTTCCCGAATTTTGTTTCTCGCTTGCTTACTGTAGCAATGAGCCAAGCTTCCGAAACTTCGTTCTATGATATCGACTATATGTCTTCTGTGACCCGCCGTCTGGATGCGACTATTGAGAAGAAGGTCGGTAAGGGTGTTGATCGCTTGGGCTCTCGCAAGAGAGAAGCGGATGCTTCACACCTTCCAGTATCCAATGAGGCTAAGAAGTCAAGATGGTACGAGGAACCGAGTTCTTCTGGTGCTCGTGGGGCTTCTTCGCGTCGTTCTAATTCTGGTATCAGGAATTCTTGGGTCTCGAAGTTTGGCAAGACCATAGCTCAACATCGTGCGGAGCAATCGCGCAAGGAATGCAATGGACACTACGGAAAGGGTCATTCGTGTGCCAACGGTGGTACTTCTGGTCCTACGAAGACTGTTCGCATGATGACAAAGCGTCCAACAGTACAATCCACGATGGACAAGGCTTTAGCGTCTGAGGCTGGTGCTGCCGTACTTCGGGAAAAGAGCAGGGAGGTCAATGCCTGTTCCGCTGCGTCTGTCGTTGTTGCTCCTGTTCCTGTGCGGAATGAAGTTAGTCCTGGTTTGTCTTCTGTTCAGGAGACTGAGAACACTGAGGTTGACTCTGATGTGGAAATGTCGGAATCAGATGGTCATACTATCACCGATGCTGAGGACCTGTGTGGTCGAGCTCAGGCTTCGATTGTTGATGGTATGGACAGTGTTTATGTGTCTGATGTTGACTTGTTGCAGAATTTGTCTGCTCAAGAATGTAAGTTTGATGCTGTATTTAGTGCACCTCCTACATTGCGTTCCAATGCCATATGTGTTCCAATTGTGGTACAAAATGTCATTTGTTTCGGTATCGTAGACACTGGTGCGACTTTTAGTTGCATTACTGACGAGTTTTTCGATCATCTAGGAGGTCGTACTCATTCTGGTTTTGAAGCTGCTGCTGCTGACAGTATTGTACAGTTGGCACATGAAGCGACTACCGTTCCTCGTGTTGGTTCTGTGGTCTTGAATGTTACTTATAATAAAGTTGTTAGTTCACATTCATTTGAAGTTTTTACATTTTATTCAGAAGAAAATGTACATGTGTTATTGGGAATGGATGTTCTCTCTAAGATTGGTATTGGTATTAGTGGTTTAGTGAGTCAGCATGATTTTCAGACTGGTCCCAGAAAGCCAGATCCTGTTGACGACTCGATTGAACCTAATCACCATTCATTTGGTAGTGATAAGGAACGTGCTCCTTACGTTAGGCTATTGAATGAACTGTTATTGGACAATTCGCAAATTGACATGAGAAATACTCAGTGTAATTTGCCTGATTCTGTTATCAAGCTGGATACTAAGCCTGGCTGTGGTGCCTATCGTGCTCAATATCCACTTGCGGAGGCCTATAGGGATGCTGTTAATATACAGATCCAAGTGTGGCTTGATGAAGGCGTTATCGAACGATCGGCGAGTCATATCCGCTTCAATCATCCGTTGTTGGTGGTGAAGAAGAAAGATTCGAATGGCAATTATGACATGTCTAAGCCTCGTGTGGTGTTAGACGTCCGTAAGTTGAATTCGATTTTGGAGGTTGATGACAAACAACAGTTGCCGTTGATTTCATGTATTCATCAGAATATTGGGAATAAAACGATTCATACTTGTCTGGATATCCATGCTTGTTTTACCAGTTTTGGATTGGATCCCTCGCAAGCTCATAAGGTTTCGTTTACTTCGCCGTTTAGCAATACTCAGTACACCTTTCGGAAGGCTGCGTACGGTATTCGTCATGTTGGTTCAGTAGTTGTTCGTACATTGCAGAATCTGTTGTCAGATCTGAATACGTCCAATGCTGCTACTCCCAATTCTACCAAGGATGACCAGTCAGTGTTCTGCTACGTTGATGATATAATCTGTAGTACCTCGGGTAGCTTGGAAAATCACTTTAAACTTGTTGCTGAAGTGGTTCGTCGTTTGACAAAGGCTAATCTGGTTTTGAATCTAGAGAAGCATTTACCTTTTAGGATGGAGTGTAATTGATGGCAAGTTAGTCCCTGATGGAAGAAAACTTACCAATATCATGCAGTGGCTTCCTATTAAGACTGGTAGACAGCTTGCTTCGTTTCTGGGTCTGATGTCCTATTTCCGATCTTCTATTCCGATGTATTCTCGCTTAACGGGTGATCTCGACTCGTTGAAGCAGTGTAAAGATTTGTCGAAGGTCTGGACGGCAAGGTATGACAGAACTATTCCAAATTTGAGGTATGCACTTACCAATGCGTTGGTTATGTCCACCCCTGATTTCTCATGTCGATTTCATTTAGCTACTGATGCTAGTCTTACTGCAATTGGTGGTTTGTTGTACCAAGTAATTCAGAATGAAATTCGGTATATTGGTTTGGTATCGCGTAAACTCTCTCCTTCTGAACGCAATTACAGTACTACGAAACGTGAGCTTTTGGGAATTTGTTATTCATTAAAAAAGTTTCATCGGTTTCTGTATATGAGACGGTTTACCCTGCCCACGGACCACAAGAGTTTGATCTATTTGAATACGCAAGAGGTTCCTAATGCTTTGATGCTTGAGTGGTGGGAGAACATCTTTTCTTACACTTTTGATATTGTTCACTTACCTGGTGTTTTGAATGTTATTCCTGATGCTTTATCTCGGCTGTATGAAGATGACGATGCTTCCGCACGCCATCTTCTGGGGGGCAGGTACTATGCTGATGGAGGTGAAAGGTTGAAGCAGAAGAGAAAGATGGGTTCTAAGTTGAAATCTACCACACCAACTGTTCAAATGAAACGTATTCCTGCTCGAATTACTCGTGCTTTACGAAAGGATACTAGTATTGGTGATGATGGCCTGGTTGATGTGAAGCATTCTTCGATGAAAGCTAGCACCTCATCAGCTGCCTCGTCAAAGCAACAACAAGAGTTAATTTTACGTACTATGAAGTTTCGCGATTATGTTACCCCACCTGCTACTGAACGAGATAATATGATTACTTCTCAACATTTGGTCGGTCATTTCGGAATCAACCATGTTGAAACTGCTATTCATCATGAAGGATTCCATTGGACTAACATTCGTAAGGATATTGAACGTATCTTGGGGGATTGTATTGAATGTAACAAGTTCAACATTGCTCGAGAAGGTTATCATCCTTTCCGAAGTGCCAAAGCTGATCAACCTTTGGATCATTGGTGTATGGATCTTGGTGATATGGGTGTCACAAGTTCATTCGGTAGCAACTTCATATTCGTAATGACGGATATTTATAGTCGATTTACGGTCATTCGCTGCATTCCAGATAAGCATGCTACTACTATCGCTCGTGAATTACTTCAGGTTTTCTCTCTTTTCGATTGGCCAAAGATCTTGACATCTGATAGAGGAAAGGAATTCGTCAACGAGGTTGTAGAAGCTATGGTCGAGATCAGTGGTATTGACAGACGTCTCTCGTTAGCATGGAACCCGTTGGGTAACAGTGTTGCGGAGAGTTGGATTAAACTTGCAAAGTCGACAACAGTTAAGTTGCTTAAAGGAAAACGTGATCAGTGGGAATACTATATTCCTTGGGTTAATTATTGTCTGAATGTCAAGTATGCTAGATTGCACAAGTCTCGTCCTTGTACGATTTTGTTTAATCGCCAACCTAATGGTTTGACGGATTATTCAAAGGTAGACTTGACTCGTAGTTACGATGTAGTGGATCAGAAGAACATTGATGAGAAGTATAGCTTCGTTCAAAATGATCTTATTCCAGCTATCTCGAAACGTATTTTAGAGACTCAGAAGAAGGATCATGTCAGTTTTGCTAAGAAGCACAAGATCATCGAGAAGCCTTATCCCGTTGGGAGTAAGGTGATGGTAGTGAATGAGAATAAGAGCAACAAGTTGGATGTTCGATATGACGGTCCCTATTTGATCAACGGAATTACTAGCAAAGGCTCGTACGTTCTGATGGATCGTACAGGTAATCTCCTGAGTTATGATGTACCTACGCATAAATTAGTGTATAATGCTGCCGCTAATGCTACGCTAACTTCTAAAGAGGATTTCATTCGCGAACATCAAGAGGTTCAAGCGGTTATCAACCATAGAGGCTCACCGGGCAAGTATAAATACTTGGTGCAGTGGAAATGATTTGTGATGAACCTACTTGGGAACCTGTTGAACATTTCAACTCTACTGAATGTATTGAATTATATTGGGGTAGAAGGAATGGTGCAAAGGCTGTTGGCAAGCGCAAGATTGCTCCTGCAACAGTAAATCAGAATAAGGCTGCTACTCGTCCTCAGAAGAAACGTGGTAGACCAGCTAAGAATCGGTCTTAATGGCTGAATGGTATAATATCTGATCTAGTCTTTTTACCGTATTGTATATTTTTGTCCTTTCAGAGGTTCTTTAATGACGGACGCTGCCCATATCATTTTGATTGAATATTGTATATATATTGTATTTGTATGCTATCTAATATCGTTATTTATGTTGTGCTGTAATTAGAGATTATGGTATTGTTGTGCCAGAAGGGCTACAACTGTCTATAAAGATTAAGGTATTCTTGATGGGTAGATATGTCTGTATTGTGCAACAACATGGACAAGCTATGATAATTGAGGTGCATCTCAGCTACGTAAAAGCTGAGGTTCACCAGATGTGATAAGCGTTGTACAAGATAAATTGCTACTTTGGCATTCAGAACTTAGTATAAATAGAATAACTCTTGTCTTCATCAATAAATCTTTAGTTTTTGTGTCTGATCTTATTCAAATAAGTCTTTTCTTGTTTTTATGATATTGAACATTTTTTATAAGCTACAAATAATAATCCTTTTATTCTTTGTGCTTAACAGGTATGTAACAATAATATATCCTGATCCTGGTTGGGGGCTGTTGAGTCTGTAGCGGTTGCGGACATTCAGTAACTCAGCAAGAGTCGGATCATGATTTACATTGTTTCTCACTGTCTACATTAGGACATTAGGTTCGACACAGAAGTGGGTATTTTTGATCCCAAATACCACCCTTTACAGGCCGTTTTAGACATCCGGAATAACACCAATCGATTACTCTCGACTAGTAGTAACTATTCGATGCATTATCTCAAATTTTTTTGTCCAAAAAATAGAGTCGAAATTTCGAGATTTTAGATGAGTAATACCAAGGGAAAATCCATCGATTTTACTTGTTCGCATTTTTCACATCAAAAACGGCATTTTTGTATATGGTATTCCTAATATTAAACTACTTCTACAAGTCGTGTGCAGCGTACCAAATTGGTTTTAAAAGAGATGTGTATGCAAAAACTCGGCATTTTCTCCAAAAACACCTTTCCAAACTTCTGTAAAGTACGCATTACTTTTGGAAAAAAAAAGTGCAAAACAAATAGCACCATTCGATTCGCCTTTAAAAGCTTCACCTGACAGCATAAGAGAGTTGGTTTGGTAAATTAGGTTAACTGCGTGTAATTTACCAAAATAGGAGAAACGATGTCGATTTAAGTCGATTCAATCACGAATGTCGTTGCCGCTTCAACCTCAGAGCGGGGGGCTAAATCGCTTTGAGGTCGCTCAGTAGCGGATCAGCTGCAGGCTTCATAACTGCAGCAGCAGATGATGCAATATTCTATTACGCATGACAATAAATCTAAAACGATTTCGTCGAGACCTCAACTTGCTTCATAAAAGACAACCATTATATATTGCCAAAGATATGGATACGTTTTTTGCCATTACATACGATGAGCAATAAATGTCAATGATTCAGACTAGGAAATATATTTTGATTTATACATAGAAAGAATAGTACAACTATAAAGATAAAAATACAGTCGTAGCAACTCAACTAACAAATTGCTATACCTCAAAGATAAACAAATGGCAACTGTCTACTTGATCAGCTTCATTCTTTTGTCATTGATAGCTCGTAATTTCTGATATAAGAAATTCTTGTACAGTAATGTTAATTCATTGTTGGTGGCATCTCTCTCTTCATCGCCGTAAATGAATTGCAGCATCCATTTTTTGAATTGGCCAATATTTGTGCTTTGCTTGGTTGCTTCCAGTATTGCTGCATTATAACTAATATATATAGTCGTTGATTAGTATAATTTACTTTGAAAGAAGTTGTAGTTTATAAATTACTTTGGCTTTTGTGACAGACCCAGATCTTTCCAAACTTCCATCGTCTCAGCCATTTCTCTGCATTTCTGTACTTGGGAATGATTAATGACACCTCTTGAACCACAATACAGAATGTATGACGCCAAGCTGAAATAATCTACAACTCTGTTTGTGTTTTCGTGAAAAGTAAGAGGATGCTCGGTGTAAAATCCCTTTTTTACAAAGTTTTGAGATTTGAATGTCCAATTGTTGGTGCTGGCTGTATTGCGAAAACTTTGCAATAAACGAGCATCTCTCTCGCAAGGAACGGCGGTCTGCGGTGCGATAATTAGCCAGTGTGTTTGTTGCATGAGGGTGACTGGAGCGCTTGAACTTCCTAAGAAACACTCATGTTGATCGTTGTCAAATCTCCCGCAAACAGCACCGGTAATAAGCAATTCGTAATTCTTAAAATATATCTTCAACTCATACCAAGCGTTTTTATATGCTGTTTTTCTCTCAGTTTTAACTACTGGGCGCTTTTGATGGTGGTTGTTTATCAGCTGCACGTTGTTGATGCTGGTATCATCAACGGACTTGTCTTTGTAATAGACCTCTAGCTGTGTTACCAACACATAACATCCTTGATTTGAAACTAGAATGGACTCTACAAAGGCTGAACCTAACGACGATACATTATTCTCTAATGCCTTCCCAGTACACAAGTCCTCTAGACCAGTCATCATGGTACGGTATTCGTTTGAAATATCAAACTTTGATAAAGCACTTGGGATATAATCGTTGGGTGCTGCTATGATCACTCGTAGTCTTCTCTCGTACATTAGCAGGCTGGTTGTCAAAGGAGCCATAATCTCACTGACTGGTGAAACCTCTCTGGCACGACGGCCTAAGCCTTTGCCTCGACCACCATCTTCTTCCTCATTTCTTCTTTTTTTTGATCTAATTCAAAGAAAATTAACGAAGGATTTCAAAATGTATGCAATGTTTCTCACTTACTCGATTAATTCAACACTTTTGTTCTTTTTAAAATCAACTTCTATTCTGAGCTTCTTGAAATAATCTGGGTTGACAGTTATTTTATACGAGCGTCTTGTTTGATCAATGCAAGACAAAAATCGACCGCTGTTGAAGTTTTCCTGATCCAAAAGGGTAAGATCAAGGTGATTAACAAATCGAAATTGCGTCAGAACCTTATAAAGGTCATGAAAATAGACTGAAGGATTGGAAATCTGTAAATGTTCAACCTGATGCACGAGGAAGCTGCTTTGGCGCTGGTCGTTCAGGTCAACAGCTAGGTAAATATTGCTTCTGATCATTTTCACAATATCGTAAGACTTTTTGCTTGTCATTGCCAACTGAAATCTGTCTAGAAAATTCAAGAAGGAGCAAATTCGCTCCCAAATTTCTTCTGGGAAATTGATCAACAATGTCGTAGCAACCATGGTAATATACGAAATGAAGAAAGAGAGAGATTCACCATATGCTGGTATGGCAACCCATTATCAATTGACACTGTTGTTTACTTGCAATGAACTCTATTTCCAGCACAGAAGTTTTTATATGCTCGTGTCACCTTGTTTCGAAACATTTGCCCCCTATTTTCTTTTCAAAATACATGCCGTATTTGAGGTAAGAGAAGAAGCAATGCTGATGAATCAAGCAGCATCTACTAAATTTAATCTTATTTGTAGTCTTGCCTTGCCATCACGGGTAAGAACTGAACCAAATGATACTCTCATTGCCTTCAATTTGTAGAGAATTGCTTGGTTATGAGTCATTAGTTTCTGCCTTCGCACCCTTTTAGGGTGGCCAAAGTATACTACAGCATTGGCCACCCTTGATCTGCTGACAATGTGTTCTCACATCCTTTCCTTTCTTATCAATCTACAACTTGTTTTGATTACATTTGTTATGCCACCATTTGCTTATGATTTGAAAAAGAAGCGAGAGTATGTCAAGAGACGAGAGGAGAAATTGAAGGAGCAAACAGTGGCAGAAGAAGCAGCTAGATGTAGTGATTCACCTTACATACGTTTCAATCCGCATGATTGAAACATTAGCATCATTTATATATACATATATATATATATATATATAGTCTTCTTTTTGACAGGTATTGAACGGTAGCGATAATATCTGTCATTACAACTCCTTACACTAGATTTGCACTTTTTTTAAGAAAAATTATGCAGAACGGCAAACTCAAGAGATGGGCGTATTTAAGGTTTTGGGAGTTCGAAAAAAATGACCAAAAACAACTTAGGCCACCCTATTTGTGTACCGCGAGCTTCCATGCCTGAGTTGCCTCGGGAGAGTGGGGGGTGGTAGTGCTGCCAAGTGAACTTGTTCTGGAGATGCCATTTACAAGCGAATGTATAAATCACCTCACCGTGGTGAAAGCCACAATTATCACTTTTTGGGATTAGAGCGCTCTCACCTTCTCGAGGTTAATCCTGTCAGTATCAAATCATTCTATGATTTGAGAAGCTAAGAAGAGCAACGTTTGACTAGTCTCATTGATTATGACTGAAAGCATATTTAAATAAATGGTTTTGATATTATGAATGTTATTTGTCATTCAATCCTTGGTCAATTTTTTTCAATTGCACTACATTATTGTCGTCTAAAATTGCTGCAAAAATGGGCTACATTGATTTCAAAGATCAGAGTATGCATTTATATTGTAGTCATTTTTTAAGGGACTCTGCGCGAGTCCAGTTACTAAAGGAAAGAACAAATCTAAGAAATGCATAAACAAAAGTCGCACCTAATATGGTTGAGGTGTACAGGACGCTTAGTATGCTCAACAAGCCCAATGCCTCTCTGACAGCTGTCAGACCATGGAGCTATCCTTGCCACCTATATCTTCTCTTCCTCCAAAACTATAAAGCTTTTTGCAAATGATCGCTTCGGCATGGTTGATTTTGACATTGTTGACGCAGATATTTTTATTATAGTAGCTCTTTGATAACCAGTACAGAAGGATAATATTGGAAGATCACTGTGAGTTTTGTCGTCTTTTCTCATATTCATCAGTCTCTAATACTTTACGCTATTATATATTACTTTAGATATCAAACACGATCAAATACTGAATCAGTAGCGTCCAATATACTGACTGTTGCTGACGGACGTCGATAAAGCGACAAGCCTATAAAGTCAATCACATGCATTTGTTTATTTTGACAGGGAAAACATACCATGCTTTTTTTTTTACAAACATCATATGTGGCATAGCCTATGCTTGACAAATACGTACCTCCAACATAAAGACTCCTTTAAGCCGGAAGAAAATGCATACTACACACGTTGACAGAGAGCATGAAGGCAAATGAGACCTTATACAGTACAACAGCATCATGTATTGACAAAAAGTTGGGGGGGTGCCGACTATGCCGCTTTTTGAGTCATGGTGATGATGGAAAGTAGTTCAAAGAGGACACCAGTAAGGAGCTAGATCAAACGTGGCACCTGCACTGATCTCTTCTTGATAGGGTGGCTTTTGCTCGGATTTGCCTCTTCCTTCTCGTTTTGTAAAGACCGTTTCTTATATGAAACAGATCAGACAGATCCAGGAGGGGATAATATACTAGTTCCAGGGACCTAAAACAGTGTGAAACACATTTGGAGTATAAACATACTACAGCAAGTCTTTTTATATATAGACCTTAGCAAGAAAAGGTCATTGCGTGAGCCAAATGACACATTCAAGAATAAATACTCGACATGATTTCATGCATTTACCACTTGCCATTACAGATTTAGGTTACTAATGGGAGTGCACGAGCCTTTCAGTGCACAAGCAAAAAGAGCCAAGCAAATGGAATGATGTGAGCATATGAGCATAGCAAGTGCCTCATTTTTCCCTATAGAGATGCTTATCTACATATATATATATATAGCTCAGCAGCTAGCAAGCAAGTAAGCTACACTACGGCCCAACTGATGTTCTCATTTGAGAAGGTGTAGTTTTCCACATGAATAAAATGGTTTTAATAGCTAAACTATAATATTGTAGGCAACAGAGAGACTTTTATTATCTGTAAGATTCATAAAATTACTAAACGTATTATATATTGCACGAGAAAATGGCAATTTAAAATTACCTAATAACTACTTATTAAAATAAAAGAATATATTTCATTAAGATATTCGAGTAGTTTAGTGGGAAGAACGTCAGATCCACAACCGATAGGTTGTGGGTTCGACCCCGTTAGGAGCATTCTTTTTTTTCAAATTTCTGAAAATCGATGTGCTCATATAAGAATATGGATGTGCTCACATGGGAACATTTCGGATGTTCTCATAAGAACATCGGCCGACTTATAATAGATCTTTAGGAACGCCGATGTTCTCATATGAGAGCATTTTTCACATTTCGGGAACATCGATGTGCTCATTTGAGAACATCAAATAGATTCTCATATGAGCGCATCAATGTTCTCATGAGAACATCAGTTGGGCCGTAGTGCTACAGTAAAAAAAAATGCTGTTGAGTCTGTAGCGGTTGCGGACATTCAGTAACTCAGCAAGAGTCGGATCATGATTTACATTGTTTCTCACTGTCTACGTTAGGACATTATGTTCGACACAGAAGTGAATCATATAATCGATTATGATGGTCTCTGATAGTGAAGGATAATGATGGCTACAGATCGTATCATTATGGCTGGTCGAACGAATCGTATCCTTCAATTGACTGATATTAGATAAACATGATACGATGTACTGACTCAGTTGAAACAACAAGATAGATTGATGATTCATCAGTAATGATCTTGTTGTGCCAGAAGGGCTACAACTCTCTATAAAGATTAAGGTATTCTTGATGGGTAGATATGTCTGTGTTGTGCAACAACATGGACAAGCTATGATAATTGAGGTGCATCTCAGCTACGTAAAAGCTGAGGTTCACCAGATGTGATAAGCGTTGTACAAGATAAATTGCTACTTTGGCATTCAGAACTTAGTATAAATAGAATAACTCTTGTCTTCATCAATAAATCTTTAGTTTTTGTGTCTGATCTTATTCAAATAAGTCTTTTCTTGTTTTTATAATATCGAACATTTTTTATAAGCTACAAATAATAATCCTTTTATTCTTTGTGCTTAACATGTATCTTTGGATACAACATGATGTGTCATTTCTAAACCGGATCTCCAAATGCGTAGGAGCAATTAGTTAAAGCACAGATCACATCAAATCATTAACTTTGACATGAAACAGGATTCAGTTACGATCCGAATAATGGCATGTTCAGGATAATAGATTGGATCTATTATCCTATCACCCAAATCAACCCATCTAATACCTTATCCTCACATCAAATCCCTCAATTCGAATAGTATATAAACCCTCTTATTTCCAATGTAATAAACGATATTCTTTACCTGATTAATTTCATACTCTTTTTATAAATAATTTATTTCTGATAAATCACAACAATTTAGATAGCTGAGATGCACCTCAATTATCATAGCTTGTCCATGTTGTTGCACAACACAGACATATCTACCCATCAAGAATACCTTAATCTTTATAGACAGTTGTAGCCCTTCTGGCACAACAAAGAGTGTGCAAATGAGAAAATATTTGTTGACTAGAGAGGGCAGTGTCCAGAGGAGGGCACATAATGCGGCTTGTGTTTTGTCATTCTTTGTGCTGTCAAAATTCTTGCGTTTATCTAGATTTTAACCGCGTATCCTACGTTTGGCAAACGCATTCTATCGCTAATCCCAACCAACAATGGCCTGAGAGTCAAGGTTTATTTCTACCACATAGTAATGCCCTACTACTTGGATCCCGTGGTATCACGTGATAAAGTTTGATCTGTCTGTGCGGTTGCTCAGGTTCAATCTGGTAAAATGTAATAAAGGATTATTTACCAACTCTCAGTAGTGGGTGCCATTTGGGGTTCCCTGCTATTTTGGGACCCAGATTTACATAACACATTTTAAGCGATTTTTACAAAATCCACAGGAAAACAAAGATATTTATTAATGAAAATGCAACTATTGATGGTAAAAAAGGCTCAGCTAGAAGTGTTGCAATTTTCTTCTTTTCGTTTCTTCGTAAGGAAAAAAAGCGCCTTTTTGGAGCTCGGTGCCCAAGCGATCCAAAGACCAGTGGCGAGTGTTGAGCACCTTTTGTAGGGCGCCTACAGCAGAAGTGGGGGAGAGACCAAGATCCAGCTGAAGGTCTTCAACGGAATCAATGATTTTTTTACGGATATTGAACCATTTTCTGTCGTCTTTTCTCCATTTAGCGCCCCACTTGTCTTCTAATTCTTGAACAGACCAGAATCCATCTCGACCTATTGTCCACTCGTCCCAAAGATCACACACAGTTGTCACTTGTCGACTCATTTTGTATAACGGTACACCTTCTTGATTGTATGTAAGTGAAATAGTTGCAACTGCGGTGTTGTTGTAACCTGGTGGTGGTGGGCTTTGTTGGGATTCTTCCGAAAATTGTTTTGATTGCGATACATCTTCTGATCTTGGCAAGGCAGAGGTTTTTGCGACAGCGCCTGTTGTCGCTACTGCTCGGTTCCCTTGGTCCATTCTAAAAGACAGTTGCAGTTGCTGCTTTCCGGTGACTATATTGTCAAACACTTTTTGCATTTGCTGCTGGATTTCATCCGACTTCTTTTGACGTTCTTTCAATTCTCGCATTGTATTTGCTATACTTCGGTTGATGCTGGAAAGCTGCTCTTGTATTTCAGGCGCAAAACTTTCAATAATTAATGAATGGGGCACTTCATTTTCTTCAACGTGAGCTTTTGCTTTTCTATAAATAAAGCAAAAAGATCAGACACACAGTTTTCATTTTGAAAAAAAAAAAAGCTTTATACCTTTGAAATTCTAGAAAGAGTGGGTTTCTGATTAAATTTCAGGAACATAAGTACAAACTAAAAGCGAAAAAAAAAAGTTCTTTCAGGTGTTAATTAACCAAAAGAATACATGTATTTTTTATGATAAGGCCTTGGATAACGCACATATCATTAGAATGTATTAAATCCTAATATTTTTTATGTAAATGTCAAATATACACACTTGGAACGAAAACTGGAACCCAAAGATCAATAACAATTGTTATTTGACAAAGTATTGGCTTATAACAAAAGTTATCACTCCAATCGGGTTCCAATTTTGCTGGGAACCCAATTTTTTTTTTGGAACCTCCAAAAAAAATAATATTAATTATAAACACAACAGGCTTACATAAATATTATTCTTCAATAGATTTAGCTTCTTTCTATTATAAATCTATTACTACTACGAGCCTTTCGACTCTTCGGTGTTGCATACAAGCGTGCATCTTAGGCTACATTCACTTTCTCCTCAAGCCACCTTTTACAGTGTAGCAGCATAGATGATGTTTATCGTATCACATCACATCTATGTTTACAAGTCCAGTCAATTGTGTGTGCACAGGTGCCTCAGGAACTACAGTACATTCAATCTCCCCAATGTCAAGATATCGAGATCCACCTACACTACATGAAACATATCGACTTAGGTGGCCTCTCAACAAGCTATACCAACAATCCATAAGGCCCCAGTGGCCTGCTATTTATGTACCATCTCAACGTAGTAGTCATTGACCAGGGATCTACCATATTTAAGCAAGCTAGATGCCCTGTAATAAAGAAGCTCTTTGCTTTCGTTTTAGATACAGTTGACAACTGATTATTATCATCGACTTATTATTACGAATTCATCATTCGGGTTGTTTCTTGACCTACGCTTCGCTTTGGTGGAGAACAACCTACGTTCAAACGGCTAGCGCTGCCGCGGGCCTTTGGCTTATATCGCAAAATTACTATAGCTAAAATGTCAGAAAAAACTTTGTTGTTGTATGATTCTGATTTAATATAGATCTCTAATCATATATGAGCCATGCCTGACAAATGCCTGGCAACTCAGTTTCCATATTAGAGTTGTAAAAGTGTTTAGGGACTGAACATTTATTATGTTGACGATTTAAGGACTTAAAACAGAAGTGTTCACTTCCTTATAAAAACATTTATTATGTTATGATGATATCTATATTTGCTGTTCCTTACAGACATCCTTCCATCTACATAATAACTAAACTATCTATAAGTCTTAGGCTATAGGTACATAACGGTTATAACATGAGTCGAGTTTAACCAGAATCTGTCGTATTTTGAGGATAGGTTGAGTGGCATTTCCATATCTTGCCACCAGCTTTAATGCGTTTTCATTATAAAGGTAGCACATGCTTCTGATGGTATCAAGAACGGGATTGAGACTTGAAAGCACCATCATTTGGTCTGAGCACATTCTAATGCTTTTGATACATGCTTTTACTCCTAACACGTAAATTTAAACGTTCCTGTAACAGATATTATTACATTGACTTGTTTATTCTTTTTTATATAGCCTTTCAAATGTTATATAACTTCTGTACAGTAAGTGCTGGGCACACTGGGCCAATGGGAAGATCCACCAGTGACTTTGCGGTAGGTAATGTTATGTTTCTCGACGTGATACAGCAGCGTGCATTGATCCCCTTTGCTTTTTCCATGTTAATGTGAATTAAAAGACAATGGATAGCACTTTGAACTAATTCTTCATGCTGTGATCCATCATTAAGAAAGTCATTGGACGATTTGGCCTGTTCGCCCTACTATTTACCTACTTGGAAATGCTACTGCCCGTTCATACAGTGCAAAACACATAATAAACTACTTCCAGCATACTAAATTCCATCAAAATTGATTCAAGGACGATGCATAATACAAAATTTTAATAATAACAGTGGGATAAGAGAAATAAACAGATAATACTTGGATAGAGTGCTGATGTTGTAGTGCGATTGAAGAATAAAATAAGAGGGGGGATAGTAATAGTGAAAAATATACAAAAAGTCTAAATTCTAATTCATAGCTTCAACCAACTTGTTAATGTCATCCTCAGCATTCTCTTCTTCGTTTTCTCTCTCAACAATTTCCTTCAACTTCTTTTGACGCCAGCCCTTGACGGGATCATTCAGCTCGAATGGTACCAAGAACTTTGATACAGTGTTGAAGTTGTCGCCACGTTGAATAATTTCGTGAACAATATCCTCTAAACAAATGACACCAGCATTGCCGAGAGCTTCTTCAATCATAGTGTTGTCAGAAAGAGGGGTGCGAACGCCCTGGATCATAGTAGCACCACGCTTCATGATCAAATCACGGACAGTCTTCAAGCTGGGAACACCATAAGTGACATATGGCTCTATCTTTTGCAAATCCTTGACAGTTTCATCATCACACACAACGAATACACCAGAATTCATCTTCAATAAGCGAAGCTTGGTGAGTGCTTTTTTGATTTGAGGGTGAATTGAGTTTTCTGTCTTGATGCGAGCAACAAACAAGAGTTTTCCGTCACCCTTCTTGTTGGATCCCTTTCTTTTACCAGTGGATATGGAGCGAAGACGTTTACCTTGCTTGTCCACCATACGACGATTGCGAATAAATTCATCCGCACGCTTGAATTGTGTCTTTCTAAGGTTTTTTTTGGTCTATTCAAAGTGGCATTAATGTCGGATCCAATGTTCAGAGGTAGATATCTTGATTACCTTTTTCAACTCTAGTCTTTGTCTGGCCTTGACAGCGGCACCCTTCTCGTTGGCCTTTCTCTTTTTCAACAGAGTTTCGGACACATAGACGGGGGCAGGGATGGCTCTGTTACTAGATGTTGCAAGTTGTAGATGAGTGGATCAGCTCTTCATACGTCTATTGATCTGCATGTTTACCTATCAGACATGGTTCAAAAAGTTGTGATAAAATAGAGTTAAAAAATCGAACTGTATCTTTTTTTTTTTTTCATTTACTTTTTTTTTTTTGGGTGGCTTGACAGCGCTGGTCCAGTTTTTCCCCTTCTGTGGAGCCCAAAATGCTAGCAGGCATTGAGACGACATTGAAGGGGAGATGCTAAATTATCAGCATGAAAGCATGATTACACTGAATGGCAGTATTTACACAATGAGAACTACCCAATGTCCAGGTATTCGTATTTATAGAAGCCTAATAATTCCTCTCTCTGGTCTACCAACAGATCTCACTGCATTGGTTGATTGTAAATGCCAAAATTTGTTTCATCTCTCACCACCTTACTTGTACATGCTCAGAACAACCACTTTTTCTCATACATTTTTTGGAGAATACCAATATTTCTCAGCAGATCTCTATGATTTGCATTAGGAGGAAGCTTGAGCAAGATGGAGCAGCATTGTATCTCAAGTTCAAATATGCGGCATGACAGACCACATCAACAAGATTAACCAAGGATCATCATTTCTAGAGCATTCATGAAATGAATATAGACAGGGATAGTCATAATGCTTTTTTTATATGATTACGGTAATAAACAAGGTTATGATCAGGCAGATGACCAAAATACAGCCACAACAGCATGACGACCACCATATCCCATCCGATCAGAGGATTCTGTGGATTCTCGGGTGATTTTGAAAGAGTGGTCCTGAAGCTTTCATCCACTACAGAGATACTTTAGATTCTCAACATTGCTTCTCATGAATTCATCAATGCGTTCAAATTGAAATAGCCAAGATTACTGTTATATTCAACCAAACCCAAGTGGAAAATGTTGATTGGCTCGATAAACGATGACCTGAGAGTGAAAACCCTCAGCCAGCCTGTACCTTTTCTCAAGGGCTCAATGGACAGTGCTGTGTAGGAATTAAGCTGCAGCCCAAAATTTCTTCATATTTTTGGATTCTTTTTCTTTCCATTTCTCTCCTTCCCTCTTTTTCTTTATTCTCTATTCATATTAAAAAAAAAAATGGGTTTAAGTTTTTCAAAGTTATTCAATGACCTCTTTGGCAAGAGAGAGATGCGTATCCTCATGGTCGGTCTCGATGCCGCCGGTAAGACCACCATCTTGTACAAGCTCAAGTTGGGTGAAATCGTAACTACTATTCCTACTATTGGTATGTAAAGCACACAAGAGATGACGCGTCTTTTTTCTGACTCGATGAAATAGGTTTCAATGTCGAAACTGTTGAATACAAGAACATTTCATTCACTGTTTGGGATGTAGGAGGACAAGATAAGATTCGTCCTCTCTGGAGACATTGTAAGTAGCGTTGGTTTTTATTGGTCAAGCAAGGAGCTCTTGTGATGTACATGAGCGGACCTATCTTACTCAACTCCATTTTAGATTTCCAAAACACTCAAGGCATCATTTTCGTTGTCGACTCCAATGATCGTGATCGTATTTCAGAAGCTCGTGATGAACTCCAACGCATGTTGAATGAAGATGAACTTCGCGACGCGCTCTTGTTGGTATTTGCCAACAAGCAAGATCTTCCCAATGCCATGAATGCTGCTGAAATCACCGATAAGCTTGGCCTTCATTCGTTGAGAAACAGACGTTGGTACATCCAGACCACTTGTGCTACCAGCGGTAAGTCATTTTATATATTGTGGTTTTCATCACAGGGCAGATTGACTGATTGTTGCTATTCTTGTATAGGTGATGGTCTTTATGAGGGTTTGGAATGGTTATCCAACAACTTGAAGAGAGGAGCATAAACACACAATCAGATATACACATCCATACTTAATAAAAAAAAAAATATGAATTTCACAGAAATCCTGTTTTGGTTGAAATACTTTGACTAACTTTACACGTGCAATATTGCGAAATGTGGCCCGAGATTCCTCGTATAAATTGTGTGAGATCCTGCTGATAGTTTGCATTTCTTTATTCAATATATCTCGATGGATCAAAAGGCGAATCAACTGCTGCAAGAAATCGACTTGGCTCGTTGTAGAGCACAATGGTCTACCGCTATGGAATTGTCGAAAAAATACAAAAAGATCAAACCACAAGACTCAGGTAAACGCAGCGTAGAAATGTGGCAACGTTCATGCTGCTCACTGTTTGTACACCAGTGCTCGATATCACCATTTGCACAGAGGTAGATCTCATCAAGCTGCTGAAATCCACTACAGACATCGAGAAGAGAGGCTGGGACATTATCCATCAGCACGATTCCCCTCAGAACATTGCCTTGTTGCCTGTCATCGAGTCAAGCAAGGTCAAACATCTGGTCGCTCGGCTTGATTTCCTAAATGTGGATCAAAACGATCAAGTGGATCTCAATAACACCGATAACTGGCAAGCGCAGGTAAGCACTTGCTCTTTTTGCTTGGTACAGGTGTAGGCACGGCATTAATTGGGTGCCATAGTTTTCCAAGATTTTGTTGGCTAGAATCTACTTTGAGTCTGGGCAATACGATTTAGCATTGGCTGCATTGCAGAATTTGGCTTTACGTGTTGAGGATGTTGAAACAGGCTATGGCCTCGTCTTGCTGGTACAGGCAAGAGCCATCAAGGGCATCTGCTTGGAGAAGCAAAACAAACCAGAGGCTGCCATCGAGGCATACGAGGCTGCGTGGCAAGCAGTGGAGCTACAGCCCCAGGAAAGAGGGGTGATGCTGTCTTTTTGGATTGAAGAATGTCTCTATAGAGGATGTCTCCTTCGACTGCAATTAAAGTAGGTGCAACAGACTAATAGCATACAAGGAAAGCTGACTGTTTCATAGTCATCCTGTCAAGGAAACACTGACAATGATGCGTGCTTATGTTCAATTGGTATCATCGCATTGGAGTCCACATTGGCGCATGTTTAGACGATGGGTTATATTCAAGTTTTACGCCGAATATCTTGTGAAAACTTGTCAAAACGGCACTTTCACTGTATCAGAAAACAACAGGCAAGTTGTCTATACATGAATAGCCAGTAGTGTGTTTATTTATGCATGTGTTTTATGATAGCTTATCCAATGAAGCAGCCGCGTTTGAAGAACTGGCAACCTTGATGACCTTGTTCAGACACTTGTTTACCATTATAACACCTCATCTATCTTCCAAATCCCAAAGCCAGTATGGAATATCTCTCTCGCACATAATGATGAGCTCGCATGATACAATTGGATGGAGTGAAATCAGCCATACAGTAGTCGCTCTATATAAGGCCGTCCTATATAAGGCTATGCGGGGAATAAGGCTGAAATTTTTCAGGTTTTTTTTTTTTACCAGCTATTTAGCCTTAATAGCCTAATTTTATATAAGGCTACAGATTCTAAAAATTTTAGCCTTATTTCATAGTGGTGATCGCTGAGATTGAATTTAAGGCCAATCAGATAATAAAAAATATATAGCTTTTATTGAAAAATAACACATTTAAACAAAATAATCACGTAAATCTGTTTGATTTTTCTCTGCTACTTCCTCCGATCTGATATCGTTCAGATTCCTACGGATAGTTTTCAGCATAGACTTTTCTTTTTCATCCATTGGGATGGTATGGTACAAGATAGTTTCATACGCATGCTTCAACTTCTCTCTTATCTCCTTCGTATCAACATCGTAAATCTCTACTGGTTCTTCCTCTACCTCAAGCTCTTGTGATCCATGGGTAACATCATCGCCATCCTCAAATTCAACAATCACGGGATTAAAAACGATTGCATCAGACTCATCTGCATTTAGATCCAAGTCGTTTACTTCAGTTACCAATTGAACCCCATCATTACTTCTGTTTCCAGGAAGTTCAGGGATGATTTCGTTCAACTGGCTGACTAGATCATCGTCTAAAGGTAGCTCGAAAGATGGGAGTACATCCTCCGAGTCGACTCTCTGTCTCTGAGCAAACTTAAAATCAAGGATCTTCGTATGATCCCAGCAATTTTGGATTGTTTGAGGCTTAACTTTGATCCAAGAATCAGCAAGAAAATACAGAGCATCCACCTCATCCATTCTGTATTCCTCGGTAAGATCAAGGCTTACCCCAGCAAGATACTTGTTCACTGCCCTGTAGTATTGGTGCCAACGAAACTGAGCCTTGAAGTTCGCAATGATTCCTATCGAGTGTGTGATTAGAGATGAGTACGTATATCAATGAAATTTGTTGATTTACCGGCATCCAAAGGCTGCAACTTGCTTGTTGTGTTTGCTGGAAGGAAAATCAACTTAATATTGCTGAATTCTTCTTTCAATTTATGCACTGAAGCATTGTCAACCAAGAGAGCAACTTTTCTTCCGGCGTAAACGAAAGACGCATTCAAACGTTTTACGTACTTCCTAAAGATGTCGGTGTTCATCCATGCATTGGGAGATGAATGGTACTCCACGTAATGGGATTGCCCGATGTTGGTGGTTCTTCTGTACAAAGCAGGTTTTTTGTTTGCTGCCTTTGGTGTCTTTCGTTTCCCAATTACAATGGGGTGCCCTTTATAGGATCCATCATAGTTGGTGATTAGTCCAACTGTGAATCGGTTCTTGCTTTTTCTTGAACCACCTAAAGGTTCCTGACAAATGGTGCGAGTTGGTTGTTGCTCGTAGTATAAGCCAGTTTCATCAAAGTTGAGAATATCTTTGGGATCATATGGCTCCAACAATTCTTCAATCTTTCTGAGTTCTTCGACAATCTTAGATGATGTTAAGTCGACTGAGCTTTTTTCACCATATAAATGTCTTGACTTGACACCAATTCTCTTGAAAACATCGGTTAGCCATCCATCTGAGAAATGGATTTGCTTATTCTTTGGCAATTCATGCATGCGGTACTTTCTGTGTGCGACTACTTTTGCAAAAGCTGCAATAGTTCCACGATTGACAGGAAGAGATTTTGCATTCATGGCTTGAATGTACTCCAAAATGTCATTGTCCAATTGTGGCATCGTCAAGGCTCTGCTGCTTTTTCCCTTCAAATTTCCTCCTTCGTAAGCTTTGATCACCTTGTCCTGTGAATTCAAGACGTTCGATACAGTTTTTTGCTTGACTGAGTGATGAAGGTTGAATTCCTTTTGAGCCCATTGACCGAGTTGCATTTGCGTCAGATTAGGAAAGTGCATGTTGTGCATAATAATGCGATACTTTTGCTCGATTGTGAGGCGATCTCTTGATCTTTGATTAAGGCACATGATAGGATATTACGTTCAATAGAAGTAAAATAAACAGATAAATGAATGTTACTGGGGAGGTATCAAGTTGATTTATTTGATCAACTATTATAGTAATAGATTCTACGCGCACGACTTTTTTGACAGAAGTCACGCGCGCCAGTTAAGGCTATGCGGGCAATAAGGCTAAAAAAACCTCGCCAAAAAAGTAGCCTTATATAGAGCGACTACTGTATACGAAGAGTGTTACAAGTAAGCATTGTGTACATTTGACACTAACAATAGTTTATGCTGCTCACACTCTCACAGTATCTGTATCAAGTCAAGGCGGTTACTTTCAACAACCCTACCATCAGTCGATACATCTTCTTTACATTGCTACGCTTGGGAAGCCTGGAAGAGTCCAAGTATGCTCTGCGTGCTTACCTTGATCTGGTCGGAGTGCCTGACTTTGACCAGGACATCCTGCTCGATGATGTCTTTGTGGGCAGTGCCACCGAGGCATCTGATGCAACACACGATCCTCATGAAAAAGATTCTGCTACATCAATTGCACCACCACTGACCACCACTGCCAAGTCTATCGCCATTCTACACCGTTTAACAGAGCTGGAGGATGAAACCATTGATTCAGTCATTTCCGTTCTTCTCGCAGGTGTTTACTTGTATGGCCACGAGGAGCAGAATGGCAAACTTGCAGCACACCTCTCTGATATGGGTCTGGATCTGCTGTTGCAGTCAAAGCACAAGGCGTACTGGACCGAAATGTACCGTGCTCGCGGCTGTGCTTACAGCTTGCTGGCATCGCAATGCGAGGATCCTAACGACCGCGTTTCTCATCATCAAACAGCCTTGACTAGCTTGCAAAATGCTGCTGAACACAACCGTGCTTGCTGGAAGAGCTTCTACACACTGGGTCTCCAGCAAGCCTACATGCGAGACACACATGCTGCTATTGTGTCCATCCGTCGTTCAATCGAGCTCAACCCTCACTACGCTTCTTCATGGCATCTTTTGTCCTTGCTGTACTCTTGCAAGAGAACAGATCGTTTGTCGCTGGCCTCTCAAACATTGGAATTGGGTCTTCAGGTAGCCGAAAAGCAACAATCCATGTGGTCCCCTGGTGCTATACCCGTCTACTCTTGGACCAAAGAGGAGGTGAATGCCAACGATGTCTTTGAAAGAGCAGAGTCGTTGATATCCATGCGCATGTCTCAGTTGGCCCTGCTGGAGGCAAAAGATGGTCCTGAGAGTGTAATAGATCAGTACCAAGACTTGTTCAGTCTGTATGCTCAACTGACGCAGCAATTAGGCCTCTTGGAAGCGATGTCGACACCAACCACACCCATTGACTTTACCAGCAGTGGCATCAGCACGTCCTCTACTCTCCAACGTCCTCGACGAAAATCCAGCATCTCTTTGATCAGGCGTACATCGTTGACATCCATCGCCAATAGCATCACTGGTAATGGTGGTGGTAGCAGCTCCAGCATCAAAGCAAGTGGCCGTCCAAGATCTTCCTCTGTTGAATCCAAAAGCAGCGTCAAACCGCCATCGCTTGCCCGTCGTGCAGAGTCTGATACAGATGATATCTCGGACGACTCAAACGCGTCAAGACAATCATCCTACTCGCGTCGTCTCAAAAAGCAGCGCCAACCTACCTTCAAGTCAGTAGCACAACAACAGCAACAAGCAGCCGAGCTCAAGAAGCGTAGTCTGCAGCTCATTGATTTGGGCTTGGCTCGACGTATTGGCACAGCTGCTGCTAATCCTGCAAAGCACAATGGCAGCAGTAGATCCTTCTTTACAAATGAATCAAGCCAGGGTGCAGTATCATTGGCCTCTATGCTCACGCCATCCTACTCAATGGGAAGTCTTCGAAGCAACAGTGTCAGTAGCAGATCCTCGTCAGTGCTAGCAGGCCGCAACAATGTGGTCACCAAAGATGGACTCATGGTCAGCACATTCCATCAACACCATCAGGCATTTGAGTTGCGCAAAAAGACGCGCTGGCACAGTCTACTGGTAACACTGTGGCTCATGTCTACCAAGACCTTTATGAAGGCCAATCTACTGGAGGAAGCCAACAAGGCGCTGGGTGAAGCTGAGCAACTCGGTCTGGGCGATCCCAATGTGTGGTGGCATCTCGGTCAATTGAGCATCCAGGTGGGCGACATGATCAGCCAGAAGAAGAAATTAAGCGTGGAAGATGGCAAGGCGATTCGTGAAATGAAGCAGGTTGCCACTGACTCATTTGAAAAGGCATTGATACTTGATCCTGACCATGTGCCTAGTCAGGTTGCTAAAGCAGGCATCTTGACACCTGATCTGGCCCTGGGACTTTTGGAGCAAATTACGCTGGGTTTGGGATGGGACTCCTCTGAAGCGTGGTATCAGTATGCTCAAGCAAAGAAGCAGCAAGGTGACTATGACAGAGTCAAGTCGTGTTTGCTCTATGCCTTGGAGTTACACGATACAGAGCCCATTCGACATCTATCAGTACTGCCTAAATTCATTATCTAAAGTGACGCGTTAATAAAACCAAATAAAAACCTTCACTCAAAATGCACAATGTATCATCTTTGCACCTTTTTTTTTTTTTTTTCCTTTCCTTAATTGCAATTATTCATATGCGAAGATCTGAGCAAGACCAAAAGGTAGCTTGCATGACTGACATTGTGCTGAAGCTCATCACACTAATGCCTTCTTTCTTTCAGAGACGTTTGCATCGAGAAACCGACACTCCCAATGTTGGCACTTCAAGGAACTCAAAGAGATCATCGACAAAAGGGAATCCAATCCAGGTGCCTAGCAATAGCTACACTGTAAGTGCTTTCTCTGATTGAAAACGAGCACCATCTCATAAGCATGCAATAGGAAGTCAAAGTCATGAACAAAACCGCCACAAAACAGAAACTGATAGGTAAAAGCATACATGAATTGTAGAGGCCCATCTTATTAATCTTTTGGTTGTAGGTCAAATGCACACCAAGAGCCAGAGTCGACGCACAGAGGTATGGCAGAGCATTGACACTGCCTAGTAGTAAAGATTGATTGACATTGCGTCATGTAGAGAGTAGAGAAGCCACTACCAACACGAACAAGTTCACGACTCGCACCCGCCAGAAAGAAGGAGGAGCAGCAACAGAAGGAAGCTGTGATTGAGATCGATTCTGACAGCGAAGACAAGCCGAGGAAGAGAAGATTGATACAGCCTGATCCTGAAGAGTACGCTAGTGATTTCGTCTTGCCACAGCCTCGATCCTTCCTTCGAAAAAAGACAGCCAATTCGCCCTTGAACATTACTCCCAGCAAGCCTTTCAACAGTTTGCCAGCTGGTACTTCGATAGAAGATATGCTCAGACTATCAACTCGTGGACACGATTTTCAAGAGTACTTTAGACACGAGCTCCAGAAGCCCACCAATGCGTCTGCAAAGCCAAAAGCCAGCGAGCCAGCAACGAAATCATCAAAGAAGGAGGAAGAGCCGCAAGAGCCAGGGGTGCACGCCGAAAAGTCAGACATTGATCAATCACAGCTGATACTGCATTCCAGAATGAAGGCAAGCGATAGCAAAGAAAAGGTGGGAGAGAAATACGTTATTGGAAAAGAGCAATTCTACCCTGAACATGAGATAGACAAGGAGGAAGAGGAGGACAAAACATCGGCCAGCAAGATAGCAGCAGCAGCAGACAAAGACAACAGTACAACTCCCTCACCCAAGCCTGCCGCCAAGCAGCTAGTAAAACGATCTTTATCGCCAGACCCCATTGACGATTATGTCATTGAACCCACAGGCTCTGATGAACACATTTTGAACTATCCCTTCAACAAGAAAAAGTCAATTACAGTATACGAAAGGGATTTTGAGCGTTTAGAAGATGAAACCTACTTGAATGATACCCTGATTGACATTTTCCCAAAGATCTGGGCTGATGAGTACGCAGACGCCTCCATCTACACCTTCAGCTCCTTTTTTTTCACCAAATTAGCCGGCACCTACAGCAGTATTCATTACGACCTCGTTCAGCGCTGGACATCATCTATAGACATCTTCAAGAAACAGTACATTATCATTCCTGTGGCTCAGAACAATCACTGGTTTATACTGCTGGTGACGAATCCAGGCTACTGCATCCAAGGATCCAAGGGGTTGGAGTATCACGATGCGTTTCCTGATCTACCAAAGCAGGAACCAAGTCCCAAGCCGACCAGACGAAAGATCATCACTGCTGGAGTTGCTCTGAATCCAAATAAGTAAGTTGGTTGCATAGACTGTGTATACACACATCAGTAACCGATGTTGCATTGATTAGACCTTATATCATGGCACTGGATCCTCTTGGACTAAACAAGCAAACTACAGCAAAGTGTGTCGTGCAGTATCTCAAGAAGGAAGCCATCTCCAAACTGAACATTGAGGAAACCGATTTTCTGGCTCCAGAGATTGTAATGGCGCCATGTCCTGGCCAAGACAACTTTACAGACTGTGGTGTGTTCTGCTTGCATTACATGAAGAGTCTGTACCAATACCCCGATGTGATGATGGACGTGCTATATGTAAGTTGGTTCACGGAGACACGCATGTCATTTCCACTCACGCTGTTGTACTCATAGAAAAATCAAAAGAATGACGAGCGCTGGGATTTGGATGAAACGCTTGGCAATTTCCGTACAGTGCTGAAGCGTGTGTTGAAGCAGAAAATGAAGGACTACCGCGAAATCATGTTTTCTGAATTATGGGAATAATTAAGGGAAATATGCCATGTAAATAGCCATCTTGTCATTGTTGCATAGAAGATAAAAGGAACTACTACCAACCGATATTTAGTTTACACTATTGAAATTTATAAAAAACAAGATTATACCAAATGTACCAAGTTGAAGGGTTGAGTGTCTATGATGGCAATTAGTAGTGTTTGAAATGAGCCCTATTACACTATGTTGTATGGATCACACAGTGTGTAACCAGCAACTTGTTTCATGCTAGGCTTTTCCCCTCTCTCTTTCTCTCTCATTCTCCCTTATTTCCCCCCCCCCCTTTCTTTTATTTTCTTGCGAAAACACAATGACTTTTATTACTGTCAGGGATAGGCAATTTTACCAAGGCAACCGACTTTACTTTATTAGAGGGGCCAATTACTGGCAGGGCATCAACCTTGCAGCTGAATCAGCGCATGGTGGAGACAAAAGTCGATTGAATTGCGAACTGGACCAGTTGCAGGAAATGGGAGTGAATAATGTGCGTATTATGGCTTCATCTGAAGGACCGGATGACCAGCCTTATCGAATGAGACCAAGCCTACAGCCAAATTTAGGCGAATACAACGAGAACATGTTCCAAGGTCTGGATTACCTCTTGGACGCAATTGCCAAAAGAAACATGACGGCCGTTAGTAAGGTTTACATATAATAAGAAATTTATTTTTAAACTGCTCATCATTGTGTATCATATCATATATAGTGACCCTGAGTAATTTCTGGCATTGGAGTGGAGGGCAAGTTTCGCTTCTCCTTGATTGTGGTCTATTTACAAGCTAAATAAATGAACATATAGATTCTCACAATACATTGCATGGATTACACACAAGGAAATTCCTTATCCCGTAACACGAGACAAATGGGATGCATTCACAGACTTTACACGCACATTCTACAACAATCAAGACACTGTGGTCCAAGAGCAAGTGAACCGGCATTTCAAGAACCACATCAGGACAGTGCAAACAAGAAGAAACACAGTCAATGGCAAAGTGTACAACCAAGATCCAGCCATCATGAGTGCGTGCTGATGCAGAGAGAGAGAGAGAGAGAGAGAGAGAGAGAGAGAGAGTGTGTGTGTGTGTGTGTGTATGTATGACTCATGGATTGTATAGGCTGGCAGATTGCAAACGAACCACAGAATGCACCCAAAGAGTGGTTTAATGAAATTGCATATTTCATCAAGCAGGGATCACCTCATCAGCTCGTGTCTGCAGGCATCGAAAGCAAGGTGGATCAGACAGATTTCCTGAATGCACATTCAGCAGATGCCATTGACTATTGCACTTGTCATTGTTGGGTGGAAAAGTAAGTTTCTCTCTCCTTTTGAACACACGCATTCTCCTTGCTTTATGAAAGCTCCCTTTCTCTCTGTGCTGTTCTCCCCCCCCCCTTTTTTTTGCGCGCACACACACACACACACACACACATCTCTGTCTTGATTTCATGATATATAGACGTTGCTGCTCCTTGTTTATAAGATTTTTGCATGACTGAACCCCCCCATAGCTAATAATTCGGAAATTATCAACATTTTTATAGTTGGAAGAAATATGATGCCAGTGATCCAAATCCCAACAATTTGAAACTGGCGCAAGCATATTTGCAAGAATTCATAAACAGTCGAGCGCAATGGGCTTTTGATATCAACAAGCCGATTGTGTTGGAGGAATTTGGCATGGCAAGAGACGCATGGCGCAGGCCTCTTGACAGTGCATACAAATACGATCCGTCTACACCAACGAGCCACAAGGATCAATTTTACGAGGGGCTTTATCGACAGATTGAACATTTAGCATCTCAATTCCGTCACGGAGGTACTAACTTCTGGGCCTATGGAGGGTTGGGTCGATCAACGGACCAACCTAATGGCTTTGGCATGGTGTGGTTGGGTGGTAATATCACCGGGTGCCCTGTGTTATAGTATGATATAAATTGACATACACTTGTAGATCCACCGCATGAGCCCAGAGGCTGGTATAGCGTCTACAATATCGATTCCACTGTGCGTACCATCAAGGACCACTGCTCAAGAATGACCCAGCAGAGACAACAGCAGCAACAACAACAATAACGAGATTAAAAGCAGTAAATATGTCAGAATAGGGGTGTTTAAATGGGGCAGGAGAAGATAATAAAGAGAAATACAGGAGAAATGAGATCAAACATGTGTAAAATATAAAGCGTGTATGAAATGAGAACCGATAATGCTGCCGTTATCATGTACTCCTTCTCTGCGATATATCATCATTGTGCGACTTTTTTTTAGCTATGAAGGAGATAAACGCTTGGCCAGAAGGGCATTCCTATGGTAAAATCCGAAACTTCGACCCTTTTTTCATACTGTGAAATACATAAAAAATGCTCCTGACGATCGAATCATATATATTACATGATAATGTCCCCCCCCCTCCTCCTCCATCTTGTAGACAGTCTTGAGTTCTTCCCCCCCCCCCTTAATTTCTATTTGTATATAAAAATGCCCTTGTTGGATCTCTTGATTCAACTCTTTCATTTTATATTTCCACTCAAATGTCTTGTTCACCAATTCAACTTTCTAGCCACAACTCTCTACCAAAACCACAAATGAACATTTCCATTCACCCTCTGGCCAACAACAGCAGCGGCAACCTGCCTGTCACTCCACCTGCCACACCAAAGCAAGAACTCACCGTCTCCGCAAGATTGCTCATGCACCACACACTTAATGCAGATTTTACCAAAAAGTATGTTCTTGGTCAGGAACTTGGAAGCGGAGGTTTTGGATTCGTTGTATCTGCGTATGAGAAGAAGACTGGCGTTGAGCGTGCTGTTAAGTTTATCATTCGCAAAAAAGTGCCATCTAGTGCTTGGGTCACTGATCCTGAAATGGGTCCCATTCCAATGGAGATTTATACACTTAAACATGTCAGACATCCCAATATCATTCATTATTGCGATTCATACCAGGACGAAACCTACTTTTACTTGGTCATGGAATTGCACGGCACGCAATGGGCTCCTCCCACTACTACCTCTGCTACTGCTATTCCATCAAATACATCCTACTCGATGCACTCACCTGCTCTGTCACAAAACTCAACATCCACCATTGATGAAGAAGAAGAGGAACACGATTTGGAAGTGGCTGCTAGACAGTTTGTGCGTCGTACATCTTGCGATCTGTTTGAATGCATTGAACAACACAAACACTTTGACGAAGCACTTGCAAAGACCATCTTCAGACAAATTGCGGACTGCGTTGCCTATCTCGACTGTGTGGGCATCTGCCATCGAGACATCAAGGATGAAAACATTGTCATCGATCAAGATTACAAGGTCAAGTTGATCGATTTCGGCTCTTCTGTGATTCTACCTCGTCATTCCGCTACTACAAAAAGAAAGCTCTTTACAAGATTCTATGGAACTGTGTCTTTTGCTTCTCCCGAAATCCTGACATCGCAACCTTACCGTGCCGAGCCTGCCGAAATCTGGTCATTGGGCGTGCTGCTGTTCACATTGCTCTTTGGTGAGATCCCCTTTCCCGATTCCAAATCTGCTGTTGAAGGCCGTATCATGAAGCCAAAGATCCATGTCTCTAATCAATGCAAGCATTTGATATACTCTTTACTGGAAAAGAACCCTGAACATAGACCCACTATTCATCAAGTCCTGACACACCCTTGGTTATGCGAAAACTAAAACTGATCTTCTAACACACTTTTTTTTTTACAACAAAAACACCCTAAAAAAATTACTTATGATTCTATATATATTTAATCTCACTTATTGCATTTTACACATTTACGACATTTCAACCACCCTATCTATTCTTACTCTGCATGCTTTTCTCTTATTTTATACTTTAATTACCCTTTACACATTTCTCTTATATACAGCTATACCACCCTACACACTCTCACAAAAAAAAAGTATAATTTCATCTATATTTGCTTCTTTCATCTTCATTTTCTCTTACAAACTGCATCTCAAACCTTTCAACTTAAATGCTATACATGTATCCCAATTAACATTTTATCAATGAAAGGGTTAATCCCTGATTGAATAATCATACCACTATATATCAATCTAAAGGTAGATCCTACATATTTAATAAACGGATTGAAATTGCCGAAATGTAGAATATTCTTGTCTTTGCCTTTATGTGTAAGATTTTGTCTCAAACCTTGTATCTAGGAAGCATGGCGCCATATATGCCGAGTAGCTGGTCTCCTATTTACATTAATTTATCAATATACCAGTGTCTCTTGGCTTTGGTGAAAATTAACCTGTGGTTCTGAACTATATCACTTAAATTCTTTAGCTTCTTCGAAATACTGCTAATGTAGAGGTCGTTATTTTTCCCTTTTCAAACGAGAGTCTTTTTTTAACTGTATATCTGAGTTCTCTAAAGTACCTTATGTCTCTATCAATGAAAACGATCCGTATACGGACAGGCAGCAGGTTTACAGAAGCTCTTACTAGTCAAAAATTGGCACAATACATGGCAGTTTGAGTGCATTTAAGCTGTGTTTTCTCGTATTAGAAGCCGTTTTGGATCGCCAGAGTAGCATCAAATCATTGCTCTCATCTAACAGCTACTTACTGACACCTTTGCTCGATTTTTTTTTTGGGATCTAAAAAATAGAGCCAAAAATCGACTCCAAACCATGAGGTATTCCTCATGGTTTCCATCGAAAATTAAACGATCGTAATTTTCACCTTGAAAATGAAGCCTTTCGTTATGGTATATATTAAATCAAAATGTTTCTATTGATTCAAAGCATCTCCTGAAACTTCATTTGCAAGACGTTGATATACAAAATCTCGACATTTTGGCCAAACACCTCATTTAATATTTTTAAATATTACTCAGTAAGCCTTCTTAAATTACCTTTCATAATTAGCACCATTCGATGCGCCTCCAAGAGAGCTCTAGAAAAGTATAAAGGAGTATGGGATGATCAGCACAGTTCATATAGTCGAATTTCATAAAATAGATTGAGCAAGTCGCAAAATGATCAAAAAAATTTTAATGTGTCAGAGGTCCGAAGACATGACAATGATCAAAAAATTAACAAATCGAGTAAAAAAAAATCTTTAGCGGAAATTCAATTAGCTTTGGCTGACAAGTCAATGGCATCTCTTTTGTCATGAATGATCGCTGCTTTTGAAGGTAATAAGAAGGGAATTGCAAATGGAAATCTACTATAGCGTAGGCTGGATATATTGTTTTTGTTTTTTTCTGTGTAAGTTTATATATGGTGATGCCATTTACCTGGTTTAACGCCGAAATTTATGTTAGCTTTATTTCCTTCTTGTGGAGGATATGCAAGAGCCTAGCAACATCACATTTTTTATGATGCGTACGACTGAGCAACGGCTATATAATACGAGCACATATCTGTCAAAATAGCATTTTTCTCAATTGACTACGAAAGATTTAGAATGAATGAAGTTCGACACTGAAATTTTACATTTTTACTGTATCAACATCTCTTCTCATCCATATTTGTCCTGATGTCCAACATTCACAAGCAAATTCTTTTATAGCTATCACAATACACTAAAAGCATACTTGTACAATCTGATGAATGAATCTGATGTAATGCATCGACCAGCGTGTAAATAATGTATCCCTGAGCCTAAATAGCTGTGGAAACGCAGACGCGCTTCAGTCTAAAAACCAATTATCATGGACAGCAAAAGAACCTATGCTCTAGGATTGCATTCACAAACATGGCAACCAGGGGAAACCTCAATAATTTCAGCATAGCAACCAGGCACCAAACACAAAAATTATCCACCTAGGTGAAATAGTAAGACAATGACGATGTAATCTATATACATATGACGATCATTCATGTGCATACAAGGGTATTTGATAAGTACTAAAATTCCCCTCCACTCCCCCAAAACAAACCATGGTTTTTACTAGGGAAAAAAAAAAATGTCATCATGAATGAATCAGAGTTATGATTCAAATGCTCGTCGTTCAAACAAAGATAACACGGGCTTCAAAAAATATTTGATGTGTGGAACATTAACTAAAATGAAATATTTATTTTGGGAATTGGATTGTAAAAAGAAAGAAGGTATTATTTTACATGATATAAAATGGAGTGAGAAATGCAGGAAGAACAAGATAAAATAAGGGGATGGCCGTTAAAGGGGGTTGTTGTTGTTTTGAGGTATTCTTACAATAAAGAATATAAAAATTGTACATGAGAAAGCAAAATGCAAAATAAGGGCTCGGAGCAAGTGGGAGGACAACATTTGGATATAATAGCATGATTGAAAAGCACTTTTTCATCGGTTTGCTTGTGAAATGGTGTAGGTGCAGTAGTGCGCGTGGTATGGGTGTATGTGTGTGTATGGATTTGGGTGGTAAAGAATAAAAGGAGTTGCTCTTGCTCTCTAGATGCAAATTTCTTGTACATTGTACAGACGGGATGTCGAGTTATTTGATGTGCTTTCAACAATGTCCTCCTCTTCAACAGTTGCTCTTTCAGCCATCATGCGCTCCATATCTCGTCTCCACTGTGATTTCATGGTGAGTAGCTCCAACATGTCCTTGTATGTCAGCTTGGCTACTTCTTGAGCAGTTCGATCTAATTGACCCCAATGTTAGAATCATTGCTCCAGCTCCAATGTTTATTGTAAAACTTACCATAGTCTTCATTGGCGAATGTAGAGACGAATTCAACATCGCAAGAGAATTGTACTTTCTTGTTCATTTTGGACTGATTGATTAAGTTGGTGGAATGTTGTCGATTTAGATGGTAGATTTGATAATGAGGAAAAAGAAAAGAGATAAATATTAGAAAATGGTTTCCTTTTATATTTCCCAACATCCTCTGTTTCCGCGGTACCATATATAGCTTTTTCTTGTGTTCTCTAAAATTGGAAAACCTCGTTTTTTTTTCGTCTGTGGGTGTGCACGCTAACCTTGTTTTACGCCTAACCCGCCAGGCTATTTTTGATTCTTTTTTTAACGGCCCCCTCATGGTAACTTGACGCTCTCTCTCTCTCTCCCCTCCCCCTTATTGCATTGCTCTGCAAACAGGAATTACGAGAATAACAGCCCCTTGTTGTAGGTAATCAATATAATATATGAGATAACATTACATTTATTCCTGCAAATGAGAGATAAAAAAGCGCCTCGGGCTATGTGACATGCCAAATGTCCAATTGCATGTAAAACCGGTAAAAACATACAGTGGTGTAAAATAACAAAGATTTCATTATATCATCACGGGGTTTGATATAAATATATTGTTGGCTCAGTTCCATGGAACCGTGTTTGATGGGTACACAAGTGAGAGATTGCAATAATCATATTGTTACAGAAGCAGCGTCCATTCGACGGTTTGGTTTGCGACTGAAATCTCAGGATTAAAATTAGATGCCTCAGTAATTGATATTATATTGTAATTCCTACATGAATCGTGTACAACATTGTGGTGGATTTATTAAATTAGCATTGGGGTTTGCTGCTGCTTCTGCTGCCCTCAATGTACTTAGATGTTTCTGTAGGATTTGGCGGGGGGGTCAAGGTCTCAGTGAAAAAAAACCAAGGTTTTAAGGTTTATTTTGTACGTCGGCTAAAAACTTATATCAGCTCATCTTTTACAAGCGAGTGTTGGCAAATCATTGACAGCTGTCATCATTATCGCTATAGAATTCGTTTGATTAATTCGAAGCACTGCATAAAGCGACATTTGCTGATGTTCGCACTGTTTTCAAAGCCAACACATGGCCACACATATTCAAAAGGAACCGTCGAGCAATTTCCACAGGCTTCTCCAATATGGCTACAGCAAATATATAAAGGAGTGGTTGATTTTTCCAAATGTCTCCTATACAATACAACGTCAAAATGGATCTCTCTTGGTGCATCATGTGCGATAAGCGTATCATGGATGATAGTGATTCCTTGTTAAAGGTAGGTACACATCTATACACAGAATGTTGTGCTTTCCGGCTTTAAACCAACATGTATTTTCCAGACTGATGCACTCTATTGCTCAGAGGATTGCAAGCTCAAAGACACTAGTAAATCAACATTGGAAACATCTGCTAGGCTTGTTGTCACAAAGAAATCACTGAAGCGCGCAACACCATCAACGCATTACCCTTGGATCCCTTACTACAACAAGAGACGCCACAACTATTTCCTGGCTGCTAACCAAATCAAACGCTGCTCTTCACCTGCTGCTCAGCCTACAGTGGTGGCTGGATCAGCTGCTTCCGCTACTGCTGTTGGTAGTGGGATTTTATCCTTAATCCACTAATACCACACTTGTTTATTTATTTACTTCCTGCATTGCATTTACATTTGTTTTAAACCAATCGACTGAATAAAAAATAGAGTGATCATACCCAAACTATATTCACATCTCGGTACCAACCGTTTTGGTTACACTCGGTTTCTTGAATTTCCTTTTTTCTTGGTAAATGCACAAAAGATCCCTGTCGACCGAGGACGGACCTATTTTGATCTCGTCAAACTAAATCGCCTGTTGTTGGCATCGCTATGCTAATACTATAGTCAAAAATAGACATGTCGTGTGAGCAGAGACATTACGTTTTAATCAAAAAAAAAAAAAAGTACTGCTTAGCATACATTGATCGGATACCCACGAGCTTGATAAATCTCATAAATATTGTGACACGATGGATTTGGTCCAAAATTGTATAACTGACCACTCCAATCTGTATCTTACCATTCACTAGATGCGAAAATATACGCAGAGTACAGGCAATTATTGCGTCGTGCTAGTCCTCCACTGAAATGTGTAATAAAATAATCAAGGCTTATCAGTATTACAGAAACCCAGCATTATATTGTTACCTATTACTTGAGCTGTAAGATATTATAATAAATGTTTTTTTTTTATAAGGAAGTAGGCACTTCTGTTTTTATTTAAAGTCCTTAAATCGTCACCTAATATAGAGGGAGGGGATATAAAGACTGGAGGATATAAGGGGAAGCTCAGATAATTGTATCGAAGGAAAGTTGGGAGTCTAAATTGAGGAGAGTACGATGAATGGAGTGGATGACAGTAGACGGGATGAAAGGGACGTGCTGGAAAACTTGGCGGTAATGAGCAGACCAGATAGCCTGTTGGATGCAAGCAAAGACCTGGAACACGGATAATGCAGGAAAAAGTTCATGAGATGAGCGGTCAATATCGAGGCGAAGGTGGAGGATGGCAATGTATTCCTCGTACGCAAAGTAAGAGAATCGAGGTGAGATGTAAAGAGAGAGAGTTTGTCGCCAGACGTCCAATTTTCGAGGACAGGAAAAGAGGAAGTGCTCAGTATCTTCGATGATGGTGGGGATTGTGGATGACGAAGACTGACAGTGAGGACAGTACGGGGTAAATGAATCGCGAAGCCGTTGATGTAATAATTGACGAGTAGTAACTTTTTCATGAAGGATCCGGAACCAAGTATTGCGAGCATTCAAAGGAATCTGGAGAGTCCAAAACTGCTTCCATTTGGCAACACCTAAAGGGGACGAATAAGAGGAAGGGTTAGTGTGAAGGGGGAGGGATTTGAATCCTTGATTAGTAGGGAGGGATAAAAGGAATGAATGAGACTCAAAAGAAAATGAAGTTGCCAATAAAGAGAGTAGAAGGGTGGATACGAGGCTGATACTATCGGAATAGTTGGTGATGGTGGAGAGGTCGATATGTGTGATGTTTGGACGAGGGACAAGGAGCAACATGTTGAAGTGAATGAAGTTGGTGAGCAGTAGGTTTTGAGCCTGAAGAAAATTGATAGCGCGTAAGCTGGTGGGTTGGTGGGGTAGGCCAATGACCGAAGTGCGAAGTTGAAGAGCTTGAGTGGTGGTATCAAAGATGAAAACATCATTACCTGTAAGTTGAAGCACTCTGGGGTAGTGTTTTACCACTTCCTTTGGTGAGCGAAATGTAGGCGATAAGCTATGGTTGGGTGGAAGGTTATGTTCAACCAAGGTCGAAAATGGCAGGCGTAGACAAGTACTGAAGGAATATTATAATAAATGTTCAGTCCCTAGACACTTTTACAACCCTAATATGGAAGCTGATGTGCAAGGCATCATCTGTCAGACCTGGCTCATATATGATTAATGACTTTACAATCAATCAACAAAAACCACTTTTATTTTTTACCCTCTTTCCTCTGCTCAGTGTTGTCAAAGTTTACTAAAGAATATGGAATTAATATTGCCTTCATGATGAAAAGGTCATTGAGTTTGCCAGCCGGCCCCACCAGCCAAAATAAATTTAAACACAGACTCATGTTCTATTCTAGATTGGCCAAATCTTGATGGTCTTCGACTCGATTGAACTATTTTAGCAGATTCGACCAAGTAAAATATAATAATCACCCTGTGCTTCTTTAAGCTTTCCTGGAGTACTTTTCAAGGAGCATCCAATGGTACCAAAGTAATATAGATGTTTTGAATAAGCTTATTGAATAATCTACGAAAACATGAAAAGAGGTTTCTGGTCAAAATGTCGAAAATTTACATATCAAGGTCCCACAAAGATGGTTTCAGGGGCTACGTTAGATCGATAGAAAAATTTTGATTTAATACATACCATAGTAAAAGTCTTCATTATCAAGGCCAAAAACGCGATCGTTTGATTTTCAATAAAAACCATGAGGGGTACCTCATGGAAAGTGCGAGGATATTGGTCAATGATATTCGACCCCAAGAAAATTGAGTTAATGTTAAAGCAAGCAGGTATCAGCCGAGAGCAATCGTGTGGTATCATTCTCGCAATCTAAAACGGCCAGGAAAGAAAAAATAGAGCGCTCAATTGCTTCAATTTTTGTTGCTTTCGGTTCACTGTTGGCTCCAGGGCGATGGAAACGATATGGCGTGCGGATTGAGCATACTGAATTCATTGATCTAGATGATATGCGCCTTACACAGCCGAAGGTGTGCTTGATGATTTGGTTACAAGGCTAGCTAGCAATGTATGAAGCACTGAAAATGAACACAAAGCAGCTTTATGGATGGATCCTGTCAATTACATGTCTCTTAAGCGATTTGACGTTACAATTTGTATGTGTCACGCCGTTTACATCTGAATGGGAGACCTGTTCAGAGCATCAGAACTTTGATAAACTGTAAAAATTCCCTTCAAGATCCGTAATAGATTTAGGACCTATGGCTAGACTCACATATGTTACTACGAGCATTCAAGCGCATATATCGTCATCCAAAGCAGCATTCTATTTATGCTTTATCAATTGCTGTTTAGACTTGTAATTACAGAACAAAAGCAAATGTCTATGAAAGTCGCATGCCATTATTTGAAATGTGTAATCTCAAGTCCAAATCCAATGATTTTTATCAGCCTTTGTACAGGCGAGCATCTTTGTGTTTTTCTTGATTGAAGACTTCCTCTTGTCATTGACAATCCTCTCATGAAGCGGCAAATTCCAATCCGTAATTTATCCGAATCCGTCAATGTCTCTGCTGATACACATTTCAATCCAACATAACGAGTAGAGTAAAGGATGATATGCTTGATTTATTGTACAAATAATGGTTGATGGCTGTTGCGTAGTCAGTCAACAAGAGACTCTAATTGCGTGTGTCATCTATCTAATTCTATCTAAAACCAGGAAGAAACCCAAGAAGAGAATGAGCTTGCTGGTTCCTCCTCATATGCGGAGGATGCGACAGTTGTGGGTTCCTCCTCTTTGCTGTCCTCGTTGGGTGTAGCTACCACAACAACCTCCTCTGTCACAACACCAACAGGCTCCTCTTTCTCCTCCTCCTCATCGTCATCATCAATCTCATCGCCATACACATCAGGGTGAAGACGGAAACAATCTTGCATGCCCTTGAACTTTTCGACACAATCCAATCCCTTGGGTTCTGCTTCAGAGTAGACAAAACAGCTGAAAGCAGCCTTGAACTCTTCACCGCATGGGCCTTGTGCCATACCACCCAAACCTATCATCACATTAAGCCTACTTGAATCGATCCAACACTGGTTAATTACTTACATGGACAATCCCAATTGATCTCGCCAGTCTCTGGGTTGAAGGCGGAAGCAGCATCTTCTTGTTCTTCCTTTGCCTCCTTTGCTTCATTTGGGGTGGAGGCAGCGGCATCAGCAGCAGCTTGATTGATTTGCTCTTCATCGACAAACTTGATGGTGTCCTTTCCTTCGGTAACAGTAGACATGTTCTGTAAAATATAGTATTCAATAGTGAAAGAAAGAAAAAGAAAATTGTAACGGGAACCCTGTCAAATAGCTTTCTTCCTCAGTGAACAGCCAATTGAATGTCATCGCCGCTAAAACTTTGCTTTGTTATATTACAAATCAACTTGCAGTGCACAGCATCAAATAGGGAACATTTCCTCCTACACATCTCATTGTTCCAAACAGATAAACAGCATTGTCAATATTATGCTGAGGTGCAATCTAATCAAATCATAGCTCATTTCATAAGGTATTTGACATTGTAGGGAGTATTTTTATAGGTAAGCATTTTGCGTGCACTTTGTACCTAGTGAAATTTAGATGCAGTATACTTTGTATGTGCTTTGGACGTACGATGATCATTATAGCAAAGTGGATGCGAAGAGCTGGAAAATGAAGCTTTATTCAATAGGTAATACCATTTTTATTCAGAATTTGAAGGGTTTAATACGGTTTGAGGTGCTTGGGCTCTGCCAATGTTACTCTTGCCTTTTTGGTTTGCCCAGGGAACATACCCTATTATATATACTATGCATATTTAATGGTATCAGCACCAGGTTGACGCTATGGGAACCTAGGGTCAATCTAGCTCAGCAGCATGACGCACTCTCGTGCCAAGTGCACGCAGAATTCATCTTGTTGGGCAGATCAAATAAGAATAGCTTTGCGTTTGGTAAACCTTGTCAATGTGAATCCTACCAATGGGGATTCAGAACATCAACCACATTGATTCAACCGAGATCAAGGGCATAATAGTCAAGTTTTATACAGCCTATCGCCCCGTTTCATGTAAATTTATCCCTTGTCAAGGGAAGTACTTTATTAAATAATAATATATACAATTTTTGTCTATTCACAATGCCGAGGTTTGTATGATTTAGGGCCACTTGAGAATCTCCTTTCTGATAGCATCATCCCAACTGTTACAAAGTTCCTTTTGAGAGGGCTTTTCACACAATTGTCTCACATCATCAGCAACCCACATATCCAAGGTACGGATAGTAGCACTGACGAGCTTGGCAATATAAGACTCGACTTGGTTATCCTCACTTAATTTACCAACACCGTTGTTGCTAAGAGTGTCGTAGATGGATTTGCGAGTATCTCTCACTAAACTCTTGACGAGGGCACCATTATCAAAAGAAGCGTATTCGGTCATTTGGCGACGCATACGTCCAATACAACGTTGCTTGACATCTTCCAAAAAGTAGCAGATAGAGGGAGGGTTGCCACAACGGTAATCCATCTTGCGACATTCATCCATGGTCCAGCTCTCTCCAGGAGGAGGCATCTTTCTGGTCAATCTCTTGGGGTTGTTACAATCACCTTTGTAAGGGAGCTCTTCGTTGAACATGACTTGATAAAAGCCTTCAGCGAGTCTAGATTGCGAGGTAGCCAAGGCGACAAACTCGTTCAAGCTGGTTTCAATAGATTCCTCGATATCATCCAATAATTCAGACTTATCCAGTTGACTTGTGATGGCAGCAGGAATAGACACCTTCTCGATAGATTTGGTTAACTGTGAGTGCAAATCACTAATGCTGTCCTTGATCACAGGCACGTAGAATCCAGCGAAATCTCTTGAAAGACCTCTGCGACAGTCCATCTCGCAGGCAGACACAGAGTAGGCTGCTGCCACCAAGAGCAAGGGAATACTCTTTAATAAAAGCATTTTATGAAGAAAAAAAAAAGTGTGTATGAGAAAGAAAGGTGATGGTATAGCAAATCCCTCAATGTTTCGTTTATAAATAAATTGGACGGGGGGTCTTTTTTTATTCGTTGTACAAGATGAGGCTTTCGATAATTGAATTTAGAAAATTTTATCCAAAAGAAGCCTAGTAGTCAATGTTCTATTTAAATAGGGTCAATAAACAAGCCCTGTTTTCCAACCATAACACACTTACATTTTCGGTGCAATGTCTGGCTACGTTTTCAAACACTTTGAGCAGCTTTCGTCTTGCGCCTATCGTATTGACACCAGCGTCAATCATGTCCTGATCAGACATGCGGATCACCTGCTGCCACTCGAGTCCAATGAATGCGTGGCCGTACTTATGTAATCGCAGGCTTCGAAGCCAATTTTGAACATCTATTTAAAAAAAAGATGTGAGTATATTTATAGCTACATTTCGCCGTTTTAATCCGTTTTTTTTTATACCTTTCATTAACTCGAAATCAACTGCTTCAGCTGCCAGTTTGTCTTTGAGTGCTCTTGCGGCAGATGATCTCTTGCGCCTTCTTGCTAGTCCGGTAAGTGGCTTCTCTTCCTTGTTGGAGGCGTCATCACTCTGGTCATCATCCGTATTGTTGTCTTCTCCAGGTGCAGCAAATGTAGGTGGTGTCAAAAATTGTCCAAACTGGGATTGTGATGAATGCGAAAGTCCAGCCTGGCTAGATATGGGAGACACTGCTGGAGCAGCTGGAGCAGGAGGGAGAGAGACAATGCAACTGGTAGTAGCTGTAGGAGGTTGTGGTGGCTGCGGTGGTGGGGTCCATTGGGTAATAGGCATAATCACCTTTTTATGGCTTGGTAGGGACACATCTTGTCGTAATCTAGCCTGGGCTTGTTCTAGTGCAGATAAGCTCGATGTGATGGTGGCAGACAGTTTGGAATATTCTTGCTCCTCCTCCTGAATTGCCCACGGCAGCATGTCATCCTTCTTCTTTGAGCCCACAGTAGATCCAGGCGCAGATGTCAGCTTCTTTTTAGTGCCCAGAGAACCAAAAGACCAACTATCGTCATTGGCATTGCTTGATTTAGCTGTATTGATGGGGAATGGCCAGTCTGCGCTAGAGAAGAGTGATTTGGAGGTGAGATCTGTGGTGGAACAAGAGGTACGAAGGCGAGGCGGAGAGGAGAACAAGCCCCCTGTACCACTATTTGCATTGTTGCTGATTCCAGAATTAGAACGGGAGGATGTCGTGGAGCATGTCGATGTAGTAGTAGTAGTAGTAGTAGTAGTAGAGGATGACGATGATGTAGTGCCATTCAATGCTTGAAGCTGCGCTCTAGCAGCCAACGCCTTTTCATACAAGGGGCCAGGATGACTTAATCCCAGTGGTCGAGATACGAATAAATCTCGATTGCGTCTTCGCAAATCGTCAGGTTCACTCAAGGCTGAAGATGGCACAAATGGACGTCTTCTTGCTGATGGAGGCAGTCTTCGCTTGTCAAAGTCGGATGCCGGTTCAGACGATGAGATGATGGAACGATTGCTGTTGAAGGGCATGTGCATCTGATGTTGCACTAGAAAATAGTATGTGTTTAATATAAACATTTTACTCCCTAAAATCAAGCCTCAACATTACCAGTGCTATTACTATTTTCCTGTCCAGCAGGGTAAGGCTCTCCTCCGTTTGCAATTTGCTCCAGCACAGTAATCAGAAATCGAATTTGAATTTGAGAAGCACTTTGGACTACTGTGTATAATGCAGCTGTTCTCTCAGCATCGGATCGGCATTGAAACCATTGGTTAATGTGTTGCAATTCGTCCTTGAAACCTTGATCTAAACTGGCAGCCGCTACTTGCTCGAGCATTTGCTCATAGCGTTGAATGTTTTCAAACCACTGATCAATTGCCTCGGCTATCTTCATATTAGGCGCTGTTATTGGCATGCCTCATACTGCCTGTACTTACCTTCCGGAGACGAGGTGTTCTTCTTCATGGTTGGCTGTGTTTGCAGTATATCAGATGATGGTCGACATTTATACTGTTGCACTGGTGGTTGCTGGTATGAATTTGCTGGTCCTGTTACAGACGATATATGGCGACGCTGTTGACCCGGCAAGCTGATGAGATCGGAAGCTGTTAATGAGCGATAGGATGTAGTTGGTCTTTGAAATGCGCCAAATAGATTCTCTTCCATTACTCTGTGGACATCATGCGTTGTTGCCATTATAAATTACGAAAAAGGTGATGAAAAAACTAGGGAGAAAAAGAGAGTGAGAGAGCGAGAGAAAGAAAAGAAAAGAAAAGAAAAGAAGGTTATATATGTATCATAAATTCAGAGTTACAACAGGATTGCCTACAATCAAGGGGGGAAGATCGCTCGAATTGCCAACAATTTGAACTTAAAAAAAGTAGAGATCTCCTAAATCAAGGTAACAGAGGCCTTACATTTGTTTTGGTGTCTCTTTTAACATTGTATTTTATACACGAGATTACGTCTAGTACGGGAAAAACCACCTTCAATGTAAACACATTTTCAGGGGGTAAGATTCAAAATTTAAAGGAGTAAAATAAAATCAGACTTTATAGTTTAAAGTTTATTTGGCCCTCATAGCAAGCGTCAAAAAGTCCATCCGAATTGAGGGGCTACTTTTTTAGCTACTTGATTGAAGATGAGCAAAAAACCTTTTCAATTGCCTTGTATATACAGAAACCAACGTTATTGCAAACTTCAGAGTGTTGTTGTGTTTTGATGTTCGTTTGTCAATATCTCTCCTTAAGTTTTTCTTTGCTTTCGCAAAACAATCTCCATAGGGTTAAACTCAAAATGGGTCTTTCTCCACATCCATGTCTATCAGCCTGTTTATATCTGGCTCTTGTTGTGCCAGGATAATCATGCTACTATGAGTTTTATGGCCTTGCCATCAATGAGGGGCACCGTGTATGCACTGGCTTTCTGGCCTATATCACGTTGTTGCTTGACAGCTTTCATCATGCGGGTGAGGGCAAGATTCACGTTGCATTGTGACAAGGAATCCACAACATAAAACTACTGATATCTCAAGATATAAACATTCTGTCGCCTTTTCTTTATATTCACAATGCTTTGGTAACATCTAAAAACGTATTTGTAGAAATATGAAAAGTATATACTAAGCCAATCTATACAGGGAAGCACTATCTTGGCTCAAGAGCAATTATAGATCGAAGCATGGGATTCCAGCCTTCTTTGTCGAAGGACAATATTCTTATAACAGCAAGGACGTGGCAATTTCAGATTATAAAATCACAGTGGCAGAGGCAGCCCATAGCGACGATGAAAGTTTTGCTTCATGGGCTAAAGAAGTTCAAGAAAAAGAATTTTATGTAAAGTATCTCATTGCGACGCATCAAGCGTAAACCTGATATCACCATACTTTATAGATTCTTGAGAATGATTCCTGTACAAACTTCTGGCATAGCAAACTCCTTGCTGAAAATAGAAGAGTCGATGAGGCCGTTTATGAAGAAACAGTACACAGAACCAAAAAAAGAAAAACCACCCTCACAGTGTTTCCTCCCGTAAGTGAAAAATTCGAAGTAGCAAATTTAATGTATAAACTAATCAATCACATGCTCAATACAGAATGATACTCAATTGAAAGCTGATACCAAAAAAATCGCAGTTGATGATATGAAATCTTTTTACTTGAAAACGTAAGTGCAGCTATAATGTTGATCACGCATGTAGTGTGTCTCAATGGCTAGATCAACCATCTAACATGCTGCTCATAGAATTGGTATGAACTCCATCAGAGAAGTTTCCGATAAACCAGCTGGCAGTGATGTGTCCTTTGGAAAATTGTCAAATATTGCAAATGAGTGTAAAGGGATTGTGAAGGCAGTAAGTCCAATATCGGTTTGACTTGCACTGTACTTACTAATCGCCGTGTTCATAGAAAAAGGGAAACGCCAAAAAGTCATTAAAGCTCATCCAGAAAGTGCATGATAAGGCAGATAAATATGACATGGTTAAAAACGTATATGAGATCATGTATGTATGATGGGATATTCTCTTTCACACTTTAATTCGCCTTCTCATACAAAACTTAAAATAGACTTGAATTGCATGTCTATGATGCATACTTGTTTGAAAAAAGCTACGAAACTCTCTTGTCCGAGGCCAATCTGGTTGTGAAGCTCTGGGGACCTCTGTATGAAAAACTCTTCCGTGGATCTAATGTCATGCTCCAATGGTATTCATTTTTTAGTAATCAAACATTTAGCTTGTACTCATTTGTGTGATCAATGATAGGGGCGACGCGACGCCAGATGCTATCAAAGAATGTGGTTTAAAGAGCAGACTGGATCTTAGGCTATTCTCATGGGATGGTAGCAAGGATACAATCGTTGAACTCGGTGTAAATGAGTTCTCTAGAGAGGCAAAGACAGCCAAATACTATTACGATTTGCAGAAAATGTGCCTATGTTCCAAAGCCTACATCAACCAAATCATTAAAAACTTCCCTGGACTCACCGCTGAGATGATCAAAGCAATTCAGGTGCCATTTGTGATCACAATGAAATTTCAAGCTCAAGTATACATTATCAAAATGGAATCACCAAAAGTATATAGCATCGAGAAGCTCTTTGATTTGAATATTCCAGCAGACAGAGATGACATGAAGAAGGATGGAATCCACAATTTGCTAGCTGGTCTAGCCAGACTCAAGGTATAGTATTTTTCTCCCTTACTTTTACTGATCTCAGGAAGTAAGTGTAACTGATCGACCTATTGTTGTTTCAGGAGATCTCACTGCGATTGGACCGTATCTTGCGGACAAAGGAAAAGTTGATTGAAGAAAGAAAAAACAACATTGATCGATTAAGAGACAATAATCCTGAAAGCAAGGAAAGCATTTACGCAAAATGGGTGGACTCCAAGGTGTGGAGTACCAAGCCTCCCGTCTCCTCGTACATTAATTCTGCTGGATGCAATCAGATTTGAGCTCCTTTTATTGGATATTACTACAAAAAAGCTAGTGCACGCAAGGATGGCTAAACCCATGAACACGCCTTCACCCTGGTGTCTGTCAATTGATTGTCACTATCAACAAGGTGAATTTACCAGTAATTCTTTGATATAAAATTATAATAAAGATGAAATTCGATTTATATTCATATTAGAGCTCATGTAAAATAGTGTTTTTTTTATTCTTTGTATATATTACTGCGTTGGCAATAAATACAATTATGTAAAACTGCACTATGGTTATTTTTGAATGGCTGTACTTGTGTTGACAATTGCACATCATTTACCTACATATGAGCACAAACTGATTTCAAGCCTTCTTTCAGAAAATTTTACGTCGTAGGCGGCCGTACTAAAGAATAGGTAATTGTGCCTTTTTGCAACAGGAAGAGAAATGGTTCGAAGATGTTGGATTGCTTAAAAGACCCTGTTTCGATTACGTTAAAATGCGCACAATGACCCAATATTCAATTCTCGTAGGGTGATTCTGCTGAGGTTATCAATATGATATAAGAAAGACCAGGCCAGTGAATTACAATGCTCAATACACACCTTATCATTTACCTAAGCACCAAGACAAAAGCCGCTGTGTTTGATCATATATCTGGCCCACAGGAAGCTGTTCTAGAGCCTTTACCATTAGCAGCCAACATCTAATGATTACCAGGTATGTGTCAAACAACATAATAAATCCCTTAGAGCAAATAAAATAGCATCGCAACGTAAAGAATGCAGTAAAAACCGAAGCTAGACCTTCGACCAAGATTACTCATCACGAATGGCTATCATCATGAGTACATCTTGATAACATTCCAATATTGCAATGCTTTTTCCTACTGCCACATTGGCAAGACAGCCCACGATAATTGTTAGTCATTCATAAAAATCAGTATATAGCTTGCTATTTACCTAAGCATCAAGACAAAAGCCGCTGTGTTTGATCATATATCTGGCCCACAGGAAGCTGTTCTAGAGCCTTTACCATTAGCAGCCAATATCTAATGATTACCAGGTATGTATCAAACAACATAATAAATCCCTTAGAGCAAATAAAATAGCATCGCAACGTAAAGAATGCAGTAAAAACCGAAGCTAGACCTTCGACCAAGATTACTCATCACGAATGGCTACCATCATGAGTACATCTTGATAACATTCCAATATTGCAATGCTTTTTCCTACTGCCACATTGGCAAGACAGCCCATAATAATTGTTAGTCATTCATAAAGATCAGTATATAGCTTGCTATTTACCTAAGCACCAAGACAAAAGCCGTTGTGTTTGATCATATATCTGGCCCACAGGAAGCTGTTCTAGAGCCTTTATCATTAGCAGCCAACATCTAATGATTACCAGGTATGTATCAAACAACATAATAAATCCCTTAGAGCAAATAAAATAGCATCGCAACGTAAAGAATGCAGTAAAAACCGAAGCTAGACCTTCGACCAAGATTACTCATCACGAATGGCTATCATCATGAGTACATCTTGATAACATTCCAATATTGCAATGCTTTTTCCTACTGCCACATTGGCAAGACAGCCCACGATAATTGTTAGTCATTCATAAAGATCAGTATATAGCTTGCTATTTACCTAAGCATCAAGACAAAAGCCGTTGTGTTTGATCATATATCTGGCCCACAGGAAGCTGTTCTAGAGCCTTTATCATTAGCAGCCAACATCTAATGATTACCAGGTATGTGTCAAACAACATAATAAATCCCTTAGAGCAAATAAAATAGCATCGCAACGTAAAGAATGCAGTAAAAACCGAAGCTAGACCTTCGATCAAGATTACTCATCACGAATGGCTACCATCATGAGTACATCTTGATAACATTCCAATATTGCAATTCGCGTAAAAGAATTAGAATGTAGTCAAGGGAACTGTTATTTTCCGTTTCATAGCTTATAAAAGCAGTCACTGTTAATGAAGAATAATACTTGTCGTTTGACGTTGCACATCAGAAGCAGTAATTAGGCAAAAGATGGAGCGAGCAAGACTGGATACAAGTTGATCGAAGTCATTCTGTTATCTTGAGATAAATGGATCTTCAGTAGAGATACAATCACTCAAGGTCAAGGCTGTAAGTTAATATTCTTTTTTTTTATAGGGAAGTAATTATTTATTGTAATTAAATCATTAACGCCCTATTACTGTACACGACATTGGCGAAGGAAATAGTAAGACGGGGTAAATTGGGTTCTGAGTTCTATGGTGAAATGGACAAGGATTCTTCGTGATCGAGTTTGGCGAGGAATTTCTGAATTTTGGCGAGGACGGAGAGAGGAACAAAAGGAATGTCAGCAAAAGCAGCTTGGTAATGAGCGGTCCAGAGGGCCTGTAAAATGCATGCAAATACTTGGTATCGGGTGAGGCGTTGAAATGGTACAGAGGATGTGCGAGTTATGTGTGGTTGCAACTTGATAATGTCGTAATAGTGAAGGAAAGAGAAGTGAGCAAATGAGGGATCAATGTAGTGGACGGCTGCTGTGGTGCAGACTTGTAATTTCTTTGGGCAGGAGAAGAGGAAATGTTGGTTGTTTTCGATGGGAGAATGTCCATGGCGTCGATATCGAACTGGTCGACAAAGTTGACAGTAAGGGGTGAAGATAGAGGGTTGAAGTTCATGGAGGAGTTGTCTGGTGGCGATTTTGCGATGAAGAATTCTGTACCAAGTATTGCGTGCATTAAGAGGTATTCTGAGCCGCCCAAAACTGTTGCCATTTTGCTGATTGAAGAATAGAAGGATTATTGGGGATTGTGGGGACAAATGGGAGTGTTTTAAAACCGGAAGTAGTGGGGGAGGAAACTACAGTATATAGGAGAACTAGCCAACCTATCTCGCTACGCTCGATGTCGGCGTCGCCCTGCGGGCTCTCGCCGAAGACATTTCAAATCAGAGACAATAAAAACCTGCTATTTAAGTAGATTTTAAACAAACTATCAGTAACAAAAGACAGATTATATCAGAGTCAGAAAGGGGGAGGTATTTCCTCCTGCATCCTCCTCCCGTTGCTTATACACTGGTATCAACGGAAACTATTATTGAAACGATGTGAAAGAAAATTCAAGTTTTATGCAGTATTTGTACACCACAATCTCCATTTTCTTCTGGTCATACCATTCGCTGCTAATGCTCTTAATAGGATGGCGACATAAAGCTGGCTATGTGTAAATACAGGACTTGTGTAAAACCTACAGCGACTTTCTCGAGATATTGTCATTGCAAAAGACACCCTCATGAGACAAAGCTCCCCAAAAAGAAGTATCTGCGCTAAGCAATTTTCCTTTCAATTCCATAATCCCCATTTGATCAGCATCTCAACCATCATTGCCATCATCATTGCCATCATCAGAAAGGCATTTGGGTCAGCCAGCATTAGCGACGCCTGCCAAAATTACCTTAAACTCCGAGTTTTTTTTTTCTGTTCAAGATTGGCCAAATTCCGTCTTTTGTCGACGTCTTTAATCTATTTTCTGTTAATCGACTATATAAATTGTGATAATCACCCTACGCTTCCTAATACACTCTTGGAGTACTTTTCAAGGCACTTCCAACGATGCAAAGTAAAATAAAGGATTATTTACCAACTCTCAATAGTGGGTGCCATTTGGGGTTCCCTGCTATTTTGGGACCCAGATTTACATAACACATTTTAAGCGATTTTTACAAAATCCACAGGAAAACAAAGATATTTATTAATGAAAATGCAACTATTGATGGTAAAAAAGGCTCAGCTAGAAGTGTTGCAATTTTCTTCTTTTCGTTTCTTCGCAAGGAAAAAAAGCGCCTTTTTGGAGCTCGGTGCCCAAGCGATCCAAAGACCAGTGGCGAGTGTTGAGCACCTTTTGTAGGGCGCCTACAGCAGAAGTGGGGGAGAGACCAAGATCCAGCTGAAGGTCTTCAACGGAATCAATGATTTTTTTTACGGATATTGAACCATTTTCTGTCGTCTTTTCTCCATTTAGCGCCCCACTTGTCTTCTAATTCTTGAACAGACCAGAATCCATCTCGACCTATTGTCCACTCGTCCCAAAGATCACACACAGTTGTTACTTGTCGACTCATTTTGTATAACGGTACACCTTCTTGATTGTATGGAAGTGAAATAGTTGCAACTGCGGTGTTGTTGTAACCTGGTGGTGGTGGGCTTTGTTGGGATTCTTCCGAAAATTGTTTTGATTGCGATACATCTTCTGATCTTGGCAAGGCAGAGGTTTTTGCGACAGCGCCTGTTGTCGCTACTGCTTGGTTCCCTTGGTCCATTCTAAAAGAAAGTTGCAATTGCTGCTTTCCGGTGACTATATTGTCAAACACTTTTTGCATTTGCTGCTGGATTTCATCCGACTTCTTTTGACGTTCTTTCAATTCTCGCATTGTATTTGCTATACTTCGGTTGATGCTGGAAAGCTGCTCTTGTACTTCAGGCGCAAATCTTTCAATAATTAATGAATGGGGCACTTCATTTTCTTCAACGTGAGCTTTTGCTTTTCTATAAATAAAGCAAAAAGATCAGACACATAGTTTTCATTTTGAAAAAAAAAAAAGCTTTATACCTTTGAAATTCTAGAAAGAGTGGGTTTCTGATTAAATTTCAGGAACATAAGTACAAACTAAAAGCGAAAAAAAAAAAAGTTCTTTCAGGTGTTAATTAACCAAAAGAATACATATATTTTTTATGATAAGGCCTTGGATAACGCACATATCATTAGAATGTATTAAATCCTAATATTTTTTATGTAAATGTCAAATATACACACTTGGAACGAAAACTGGAACCCAAAGATCAATAACAATTGTTATTTGACAAAGTATTGGCTTATAACAAAAGTTATCACTCCAATCGGGTTCCAATTTTGCTGGGAACCCATTTTTTTTTTTGGAACCTCCAAAAACAATAATACAAGTTTTAGATACTGGAAAGTGACATATGTGTGTCGTTCTGGAACGGAATGTTGATATCCGAAAATCGAGAAAATGCTGATAGAGCGAACAACGAAACCCAATACCCACTAATGCGAAGAAGATTGATAGTTGTATGTAGCTTCAATTAGGCCTTCACCAGTCGGGATATTAAATATGACAAATATAGTCTGTCTCTGAAGAGGAAGAACAAAAAGTGAATTTCGAAAAAATGTAAAGACATTTTCTCAAGTGGTAAACATGGCAAATGTATTGAATCAGAATGTGTGATTTCTTTTTTAGACTTCGAAATAATCACATTGAGTACAATGAAAACGAGGAATACTATTTAAAGTCCTCATTGCAACTGTCAAAAATAGCAGTAGAGTGCGGAAAGATTATGAAGAGGGTAAGTTTTATCAATGAATATTTTGATCTCTAATTGATGGATCGACAATTACATTGTTGTAGAAACATACAAACCCAAAGAAGGCTTTAAAATTGATAAAGCTGCTTCAAGAGAATGACCCTCAAATTATAACCAGTGTTTACCAGATCATGTAAGTTGTTGCCATTGCCAAATGAAAAAAATGGTCTTATGTTTTCTAATCGACATCAGACTTGAATTACACATTTTTGATCAGTTTATTTTTGACTCAAGTTTCGAGCCGTTCTTGAATGAGGCAAATTTGGTAGTCAAGGTGTGGGGGCCGCTTTTTGAGAAATGCTTTAGACAATCAGGGATCATTTTGCAGTGGTAGGTTGCACATTTATTTTGGTACCCTGTAGTCTAACGAATTATATCTATGATAGGGGAGCCATACACGAAGATATCGGCCGTGGTCATTCTGGAAAGAAGACCAGGGCTGGAGAGTCTTTTGTAACCAGCAAGCTCTGTCTGAGCGTTATCGCTTGGGAACCAATTCAAAATACTGTTAATGGTGTCGCCATTAACGAATTTTCAAGAAAGACAAATCAGCCCAGTTATTTTTACGTTCTGAACAGAGCCGTTCTCTGTGCGAAGGCGTTCCTCAACAAGATTATCAATCGTTGCCCTCATATTAGGCCATCTGAAATTGAACAACTTTCTGTACCTTTTGTATTGATAATGAGATTTGAAAGCCAAGTATTCGTATTAAAGATGAAAGATCCTAAGGTTTACGTTCTCAAGCGTCTTTTCACGGTGCGAATCCCTCAAACTATTGAAGATCTAGAGACTGGTATTAATACGCTACTCTCTGGTGTTCTATTTCTGAAGGTTAGTAGTGTAATTCTGGACTTTTTTTCCCGCTGATACTGACGGCTTGTGTTGATAATTCTCTCCTGTAGAAATTTTGTTTGAAACTGAACATGGTTGTGAATGATCTTGCTAAAAAAATAAGATGAACAGGCTCAAAAGCAACACAGGTGCATAGTCATTTACTCAATGTGGATTAGCCACATAATTAATATATTCTCTGTAAATTGAGAAAGAATTAATGTAACAACCTTTCAGCGGGATGTACCAACTCCATATTTGACAGATAATTCTAGATCAACCCAAAAGAAAAATTTCAGATATAAAGCAATTGACTATCACAGAAGTTATGCAATTCGATGCGTCCAAGCTTTGTCTACAATTTAGATGTCAGAAATACTTCACCTGGTATACATTTAGATCACACTAGTAAGGAAAATCTTGAGAGCTTCAAATTGCTACTGTCAAGCTCAAGCGCAAAGCCAGTGTCAATGTCCGTGTAAATGTGTATTATTGATTCCTCTTATCTATGATGTTTAATTTCTCTGAATTTTTGGTATGATTCTGAATAAAAATAGTAATCGATATTGAAGCCGTAAAAAGGCATGAATGTCTAACACAAAAATTTGGCTGCATTTTCTATTGGAGAAGTCCCCTTTAAGTTTACGAAAATTTGTATTTCTAATAATAATGCTTGATCTCATATGAATAAGCCTCTGAAAACCTGAATGATTTGAAACAAACTTTTGCAAACTGGTGCAATGTGCTCTTCATGCTAGGAGATCAGGAACACATCTGAAATTGGAATGCACAACTTGTCGGCTGTGTGGCAATCAAACCAGTAAATCTCGATTCTAAGCATTATGGACAATCTCCGGGTAGCACTGACGTTTGATATATACATTAAATATATCAACTAATAGCCTTAGATACAGTGACAATATACCAGATGGTCTACAACGAGAGAATAGTTTGCAAGAATTGCTGAGAAGGCCTCAGTAATAAGCTTTGGAAGTCTCTCCCTGCAGTTGAAGATTGAACGGCTCTTTCGATGAGACAAGTGGAGATAAAACTTTAATTGATTGAAAGGGGTTTGCTCTTTTGCTGGAAACCTGCTATGTAAATTGTCCAATTGCTTCAATTCAAGCGTTTTTGATTTCTAGATCAATTAAAGATTTGGATCAAAATGAAAGGATCCGAAAGTCAAAAGCCATAAGGATGGAAGAGACGTACATCTCTCCAAAGTGCAAAATTAAGCATTGTTACAAATCAAAAGAAATGAAGGGGCTCTTTTGACACGACTGATATTGCATTGGTTCTTCATGCCCTGAACAATGTATAGGTTTACTCTAACATGGGGTCTATTGAATCAAGAAGCAACCAACATACACCATCTTGTTCCATGCAAGCTTAATCCAGGTTTTTTTTTTTTGTACCGGTTGTATTTCAAATTCACGTCATTTTAAGGCAACCGCCACTAGCATTGGCCTACTCAGGAATGATGAAATGATAAACTGATGTCAAGTTACACTTTGGTTTTGTGATTTTTGTTCCAAAATAGAGTTAGTATGGAATCTAGGCCTACCCAATCATGCCCGGATCAAATGCCAAGCCAGTTTAAAAAAAGCAGAGTATCTTTGGATTATGCCCAGCATTAGATCCTGGTCTCAAGACGCAATCTAGTTGATCCCAAGCTTTATGGCTCCTTTATTGTCTTGGTTTGATCTGTATACATTCTGTGTGATGTGTATGATATCTTTATTTTCGAAACGGAATCATTACATCATCATCCGTTGTAACTGGTCAATTTGAGGACAAGCTCGTAAAAGGTCTTGCTATAAATTAAAACTTTTTTTTTTCCTTCCAAATTGATTTTCTTTTCTTTCACATTACTATATCAAAATCAAAATGTCTGCAGTGGATCACGTTGCTGAAAAAGTCGAAAAGAAGTTATCTGAGGCGGATGCCAACTTGGCAAAGAACACACATGGCCATTTCTCTATGGTTCGGTAAGTCGTGGATGCGATAAGCAAGGAATCATCCACCATTGACTAACGCGCCCTTGCTGCATATTATAGCAATTTTTACCTGGCTGATGTTATTACCTTGATGAATGGTGTGTGTGGTGTTCAATCCGTCTTAAGTTCCATGCGTTACTTGACATCCAACAATGTTCGAGATTTATACACTGCCATGTACCTCATGCCTTTGGGTATGCTGTTTGATTTCATGGATGGCAGAGTTGCACGTTGGAGAAACAATTCATCCTTGTTGGGTCAAGAGCTTGATAGTTTGGCTGATCTAGTAAGTTGCATCAATGGCAACACAATAGAACCTTAGGGCTAACTTGCGGATAGATCTCATTTGGATTAGCTCCCGCTGCATTGGCATATGCTGGTAAGTTTTAGTTTTGTGTGTGTGTGTGTGTGAGAGGGGGAGGGTAGCGGAAGAAGGGTGATGACCAGAAACTCAACGACATGATCCATTAGTTGGTATGCGCACTTACTTGGATACCATTGCCTTGACCTACTTTGTCTGCTGTGGTATTGCACGTCTTGCACGCTACAATGCCACTGTAGCCCTGGCCCCTAAGGATGCCACAGGCAAGGTTCACCATTTCGAGGGAACTCCGATTCCTACTTCCTTATCATTAGTGGCTTTGATCGCTTATTTCGTTGCAAATGACATGTATTTGGATACTTTGCCTGGACAAATGATCAAAATCACAAGCGATTGGGACATTCATCCTCTGGTTCTTGTGTATGCCATCAGTGGAACCCTCATGATCTCAAAGACTCTCCGTATTCCAAAGCCTTAATTTGTTTGTATACATATCTATTATTTATTGGTATTCGTAATTGTACATATACCCTCTCTTCCTCTCTTTCCTACTATGAAGTGGTAATTCTCCTGCTGAAATAAAATTTCCTGTTACAACGTATCCGGTGAAATGACCCGAGAGACGTGTACGTCTCCATAGCATACCAATGTTTCAACCGCTTTCTGACAATGTTGATTTCGCCAATAAGAGTGCAGTATTCCTCTTGCTTACACATCTGATAGCGCAGGGCATTGATGAAGCTGATACAAGCCGCTTATGCCATTGGCGAGTGAAGCTGATACCATCGATGTGCCAGATTACGTTTGACCAGAATATTATTCAGCAATGGAAGCCTCAAAAAAGTATAAAAGTACCGAGCATGTTACATTTTCTAGGATCTGAAATTATATCAACATCAAAAAAATGTCATCTCCTCAACAGATTGCTGAAGAAGCTATTCAAAACAACAAGGTCATTGTATTTAGCAAAAGCTACTGTCGTGAGTATCCCACGCTACATAAACTTGGTGTATGGACATATCATGACCTTCACGTGGATATATAGCTTACTGCAAAAAGGCAAAGGCTTTATTAAGCTCCCTTGATATCGAGTTTGCAGTTATCGAATTGGATTTACATCGTAAGTGAGGGTCAGTATTATGACAAGACGGCAGAAAGAAGCTGATTTCTTCTTGCCATGTAGCCCAAGGTGAGGCAATCCAGGCCTATCTTTTGGAAAAGACAGGCCAACGCACTGTTCCCAATGTCTTTGTTAACAAGACGCACGTTGGTGGTTCTGATGATCTAGCCAAGGCTGAAAGAGATGGCACCCTCCAAAAGCTTCTTGCTCAATAAAGCAAGCCGTATATCTTAATCATGCACCCTTATTAGCAATAAAGCACTCCAATGTGCCCGCACAGTTACTTTGAAATGCAAGTTTATTGAATAGTCATTACTTATATGTGGGTTATGGTTGTAGATGGATGCAAAAGTAGGAAATGGATAAGTGTACTAGAAAAGAGGGAATAGTGGTATGGGTGTCATTTAGAGAGGGATACCATGAACTCGGATACGATAAAGGTCAGTATGTTTTTGATTACCCCAATTGGACTTGATCTTGACCAGTACGGCACGATAAGTTTCTGTGGGATTGCTGTTGATGGTGAATGTTTGGACGGGCTTGCTGCTGCTGTTGATATCATAGTAGACTCGACCCAGCGAAACTAACTCTTCTTCCTTGCCATAGACACCATAATTGCTGATTCCATAAATCTCCATGTCTTTTGGCGCACTGTCAATGTCATGCAACAGTATATTCTTTGATGGATGTTCGATGGTAACACCTTGAATGAGAATTGGCTCACTGAGAGTGATGCCCAGAGTCCCTCGCTGACCAGCCATTGACCAACATGCACCTGCGTGAGTGTCTGGACGGATAGCCATCTCTGGAGGACGAATCATGATAGAGAGGCCCAAAGATGTACGCAACCGTCGTTTCCAGGGACCCACTGGATCAAATGTGGGGCTTGTCTTTGTAAAGATAACATGGGCGCCACGCGATTCCAGAGCGAAATCAGCTGTATCCAACATGTCCTGGTGGTACTTTTCCACTGCAGACGCCACGAGCTGACTGAGAGACAGTGACGCTTCAGGGTCGTGTTTGCCTCCCTTTGTACGCTTCATCAGGTCGTTGGTAATCAGCGATAAAAATGCGTCTTTACTGATAATTGCGCCGTTCTTTTGCTGCTTGGCAAAGTAGCGATCCATGTGTCCTTCCAGGTACTTGTCAATGGCAGCCTTGTTTTGCTTGAGGAATTGATTCCAGGAATCGGCATTGTGCAAGTGCTCATAGAAATTGGCAGGCAATTCAAACGTGTTGTCTTTGTCTGTTGGAATGAGAATATTGTCAGGTAGTTGCTGCTGTTGAGAGACCAGTAATTCACGCAACTCAGCATCCAGTTTGTTATGCAATGCGCTGATCTGTGCCTGCTGACTGTGAATGGCTGACCAGAGCTTGGTGTGTTCGCTATCAACCCCTTTGATGTACGCTTGAAACTGATCCTGAAAGTCACCAAGTTTCGAGGACAGTGCCTTGTATTCATTATTGATGATTTTAATCTGCTGCCGATCGAGGCTGTTGAACGGTGATGGTGTGCTGAATGGTAGACTGAATTCCATGTTGGTAGTCCAAGCAGGTAGGATGGATTTGCTTAAAGAGAAAGATCTGACGGCCAATATGGACAACACGCCAAATAACACTGCTGTGCACCAATGTGTGATGTTTCGTCGTGTGTTTGTGCTGCTGATTTTGTTGCTGGAAATTCGAGACCATAGATAGAAGAGAGGATCCACAATTACTGTTGATACGACCATGGTGAAGAACGTGACAGTGCGAATAATGGGCTCTTTGGTGATCCAGAATGCCATGAAAAAGAGAAACACAATAGGCTTCATTACTGCGTAAAAGCCGTGATAGTTGCTGTTTGAAAACTGCACAGAATCTGCAATCTTCTTTTCCAATCGATTGGTCTCATGGACGTCAAACGCTGAGGAGGCAGATGATAATTCTGATTGAAACTGTCGTCGTGGTGATGCTGGTACATTCTGCACAGATGAGACATTGGACATTTGAGACACCAATTGCCGTTGTCGTTTTTCCTCTAAAGGATTATGCACAAGCATCTCCACATCATTGAATTCGCCAAAGTCATCGTCGTCGTCGTCGTCGTCCTGCTCTTCCTCTTGGCCCAAGATGTGTGTGTGCTTCATACTGTGAAAACCAACAGGATGCAACGTGTCGTTGAAAGCAGCTGGATTGCGCGATAGCTCTGGTAATAGAAAGCAATGGTTAGACGTCCATCAAGCACAGATTCAGAGGGCTATTTACCTCGCAGTTCTGGGTCATTTCGTATGGCTTCGTGATCAATGTTGCTGATATCGAGAAAGTCTGTAGTGCCAATGTCTTCGTCCTCAGAAATTCTGAAATTGTAGTTGTTGTTTTTTGAATTTGAGAATGCTGTTGCTCTATTTACAGAAGTACCCATGTTCTCTGTGTGCTTTTTATGCCTGTCTCGTGGGCTTTTTGTTGGTGAAAACACATGCGTGGAGCGATATGGAGAAAACATGGTAAAAGAACAAAGAACAAAGAAAAGAAGCATCCCTTGATTTTGGTGTTTTCACTAAAAATCAGGAGCAGCAGCTTAGCCAGTGACTGGGCTTGTGTGTGTGTGTGTGTGTGTGTGTGTGTGTGTGTGTGTGTGTGTGTGTGTGTGTGTGTGTGTGTGTGTGTGTGTGTGTGTGTGTGTGTGTGTGTGTGTGTGTGTGGTTCATCCAGGCAAAGTGGATGCCTCCCCACTGTCTCTGCTCTATGCACCTGAAACATGGAAAGGGTCAAGGCTTGAAATGTACTCAAACTGACGTAAAAGTATGAATGAACAATGCCATCATTACCATTCAAATGGATGCCCTTCAAACCCTCTTTATTTCCTTGATTTAAGGTTTAGATAGTTTCACAAATGCACAGACCTTGGAGGGATTGGATTTTGCAAATTGTTATTTTTATTAGTCAAGAAATTAAATAGTGGAGTAAATTATAGGCTATAGAAAAAAGCTAGAAGAGAAAGGTTACAATGCGGCTGTTTCTTGCTTTTGCGTTTGCTGGAGATGATAGTTTTCGATGGGAGTATACGCATCAGAAGCTTGCAGTTGCTGATTAGCAAGGTTGATTTCGTCCTCGTCGTTCAAATGATCAGCAATCTTGGAGTGATGGCTGGCAGTGTCAAATCTACCTTCAGCCTTTGAGGCACCGCCGTTCACAGACTGCCAGTTATCAACATTACTTCCATCGTTGAATTCCTCGTTTGCTGCAGCCGTTTTGTTACTTGTCGTAGGTACATCACTGGTGGGCAGTCCTCGCTGTTCTTCCAAGGGGCGTTTATCAAAGTCTTGCTGCTCACTGAGATCAGCTAACTGAGACTGAGGAGGGTGAATGGTTTGGGTGTTTTGCTGTTGTTGAGGGACAAACTGACCAGATTGACCTACAGAAGCAGCAGTGGGTGTCACGGGAGTGGCGGGATCCTCCGTCAAGCCTCGCGATTGATCTTGTCCCAGCGTCTTTTCAGAGTGCAGATGTTGATTGACATCCACAGCGCCTGCGGCAGCGGCACCAGCAGCAGCACCAGTAGCTACAGCAACAGCAGGATGGGGTAAGTGCTCGTTATGCAACGAGTTACCTGCTACGGGCGTTTGACTTCCATCGTCGTCGGTGTGGTGCTCCTCCATCAAAGGCTGATGATCACCGAGTACAGGGTCTTGCTCTTCCTCCAAAACGGGATCCAAGTCGTCTTGACGCGTACCAGAAGGACCAGCCGTGTTGTAGGTAGATTGAATGGCACCAGCAGGTCTGGGTTCCTTTTCAGGCGCAGAAGGAGGCTGCTGAATCAAAGGCAAGGTACTAGCAGGTAATGGAGGCAAGTCTCTGTTTTTGGGAACAGTGGATGAGAAACCACTTTGCGCCGTATCAAAGAGTGGAACTATTCTGAACTGGTCTGCGATGCGTACCAAGGCTTCAAACCACCCTTGACTATCTCGAGGATTTCGTGCACGGAATGTGTAGCGAGTGCCCTGACCCATGGATAAACGCTTGTCCTTACCATGAAGATCAAACGAGCCGTCATCAAAACGTTCAATAGCACAATCAGGTACAAACACCGTGTAGTTGGGGCGCAGAGGATTCGTTTGGAAATGCTTGGGCGTTTTATAACCATGCAAGAAACCAGCTAATATGGATGTGAGTACATGTTATGAAACAAGAGATGCTATGTAAAACCTACCAGGTGTGAGCAGGTAGACACCTTCCGTCCAGCCCTTCATGACACCGGCCTTTATCTGAAGAGGTCCAATCTTCAAGGCACGTACAAACTTGCTGTCCTGGTTGGGATACTCCACCATGTTCTCGGTCTTGTAGGCAGAGTTTTCCAAGATCAAGTTGTACTGATTGCGACGTACAAACTCGTTCCACTCCAGCGTAGGTTTGATGCCATTGAATGTTTCAACCACTTTACCAATGAAATCCTGGTGCTCCATCTTGTTCTTTAATCTGAATTCCTCTAGCTTTTGAATGACATAGCGCGTGTTTTCAATAATCTTTTGCTCAAAGATGCCAGTTTCCTTTTGGAGGTTCAAGATGTTGTCATGGAGACGGTTCTCATGATCACACAGCTCACGGACTGCATGAATGACGCCCAAGTTGACCAAGAATGGATCCGTATTGTCATTGGCTGTTTGGGGTGAGCGGTTGCAGGACTGAATGATCTTGTCCAATCGACTGATCAGCCTGTCTACCTGCATACGGCTTTCAAAGATGTCAGTGCTCTTGAGCGCCTTGTCCTTTTGGATAGCAATGATCATGGTTTTGATGTCGTTCTTGATGGCACGGAGAGCAGGGATCACAGCTTTCTCGAGATATCCAGCAGATTCATGGTGAAGCATGCCATGCTGCATTGTATAATCACGCATAGAAGCCCATACGTCTTGGATGCCACCCATACCAATTTCAAGAAATTGGCCATTGGATTTATCAAATGGAACCACGATATCCCTGGAGGCGAGAACTAGACCTTTTGAGGTTTTGAGTTCAACGGCAATGACCTTTTTAAACAGAGCAACCTAATCACAATGAACAGTGATAAATAGCATGTCCATAGCAACTATTATCGACTTACACACTTACCAAATTCTTGATAGCCAGTCTCCAGGCCTCCAATCGACTGGTCAGCAATATAACAGGATCAATGCCATTGTCCATGCGATAAATGTGCTTGGACGACATGGATTCACGAGGATGTCGGATGCTCATCTTTTTTGGAGCAGCAGTGAACATGGGAGGTGGCTCGTTGGAGGAGTCGATCTGAAGCTTGGATTGGCGGTCAGTCCAAGGCACACCTTGCCTGGCGGCACTGAGTCTTCTGTTGGGACCAGGATCTGAAGCGGGTACAAGCTGCTGCTGATTTTGGCCGTGTTCATCTGAATTCTTCCAGTCGGCAGAGGGCAATGCTTTCTGACCTGGCATCATGAGATCGTTGTGATTGGACACTTGGATCTCAGGCATTGCAATCCCCTTTGACAGATGTGGTAATACATTTGCTTGTTGTTGTTGTTGTCGACGGTTTGACATGATTACAGTTTAGAGAGTAAGCAAACAAAAAGGAAAAAACAAATAAATCGCAACTTCTTTATACCCGTAAAAAAAGTTTTTTTTTTTTTTTTTTTTTTTCCTCTGTTTGAGTTTATGCAAATGATGTAAATGTTAGTTTGAAACAGCCTTTTTGGCTTTGTATTTGTTGGCACGGAAAATTCCAGCTTGAAACCCATCATTTAGAAAGCAAGCGAAGAAACACTGTTGCTAGCACTGACAACAAACCGACGAGATTTGGATATAAAAGCAAGAAAGCAAACCTCGAATTCCAGCATTTAAATCATCAAGATCTCTACTCTTAACAATGACTATCGGATTCGACCAAGACTTGCCTGCTGATGTATATGAATACAATGAAATTCGCAAGAATATGGATTGGGAAAAGTCTGGCGTGGCATCTCTTTTGAAACCCCCTCCAGTCTCTCAGCATCTACCCTCCTTTGACGCAAAGGGAAATCCATGCTTCAAGGCCTACCGTGGATCCGGTAAACTCCAAGGCAAGTTCGCTCTCATCACTGGTGCTGATAGCGGCATTGGTAGATCCATTGCTACTCTCTACGCTTTGGAAGGTGTTGCTGGTATTACCATCGTCTATCGCGATGAGCAAGAAGACGCTGATGCCATGTATACCAAGAATACTATTGAAGCGCAATCTGACTGCAAGATCCACTTAATCGCAAGAGACATTGGCTATGAAAACACCTGCAAAGAAATCCTGCAATCTCATCTGGACACCTTTGGTAGACTGGATATCCTGGTCAACAATGCTGCTGAACAGCACAAGGTGACTCGTGTGGAAGATCTCGATTGCAACACGGTTGAAAGAACCTTCCGCACCAATGTATTTGGCCCCATCTTTATGACCAAATTGGCTTGTAATCATCTGGTTGCTGGTGGTGTCATTATCAATACGGCCTCCATTGCTGCTTACCGTGGTATGGATGTTCTGGTTGATTACTCTGCTACCAAGGGTGCTGTTGTCTCCTTTACGCGTGCTTTGTCTCAACAGTTGGCTCCTCGTCGTATCCGTGTCAATGCTGTGGCTCCTGGTCCTGTTTGGACTCCATTGATCCCCAATACATTCACGCGTGAAGAGATCCAAAACTTTGGTTCTTTCCCTCCTTTCAAGAGACCCGCTCAACCATGTGAGATTGCTGCTTCCTTTGTCTTTTTGGCCTCTGATGATTCTTCCTTCATGACTGGTCAAGTGGTTCATCCCAATGGTGGCACTGTTGTCAACACCTAAATGACGCTATCAGTTTTTTCAATTTTTTTTTTTTAATAAAATCTATATAAAAACTCTACGTAACCATGCAGTGAAACCTGTCAAATGCCTAGTTTTGCATACATAAATGGCTACATTTCGATCAGAAACATTGAATGAATCATTAGGTGTTTGTAATGAATGATAAACATTGCAAATACATAAAGTACCTGATTTTAGGTAAGCTTTCGAATGAGTTCCAAAGTGTTCATATGGTTTGCCATGTCTATTTCAATTGCTTGTATCAACACTTCGGTTACAAGGTATTCCCAAATGACAGTACGATAGATCGATCGCCCACTTTCACGATTCATCATTACAAACACACAAACCAATAGGCATTTAGATACAATCTTGTCATAATGCGGGAATAATTGATGGAAACGCTAGTCTCGATCTCAAACACGTTTGATATGCAAACAGATACCAATCTTCCATATGAAATTGCGCTAAATCAAGGTATTTCTCCACACTATGGCGCATTTCCGCGCCATTCTCTGTTGTCCTATTAGGTTTAGGACCAATACTCGATCTTGAAACGACGCACAGCTTCATGGCCAATTGCTGCCATGCACTTCTGTCTTCGTATTTTATCAAAACGATGCCTCGCTCAAACAGATATACATCAAAACATAGCAATATTCAGTCATTCTCTGCCACTGATATCTCGTGTTGCAGGCCGGTTCAGACGCTCAGATTGGTACCAAACGATTGCTCTCAATCAATAGTTGCTTCCTGATACTTTATCTCAATTTTTTTGGCTCATGAAAACATGGTCGACATACCTCTCGTTTTCCATGAGGGGTACCTCATGGTTTTTTTTTTTTTTTTTTTTTTTTTTTCGAAAATCAAACGATCGCGTTTTTCACCCTGAAATGATATTTTCTTCTATAGTGTTTCTATGATCAAAATGACCGGCAAGATCCAACGGAACATTTTAAACTTGTTTTTGCGAGAATTTGATACACGAAAAATTGACATTTTTGTCAAAATGTGTACTTCATACTTTCGGTGATTGCTCTTTAACTTTGGTAAAAAAAAAAAAAAAAAAAAAAAAAAAAAAAAAAAAAAAAGTGTAGAGGAAGTAGCACCTTTCGATTCGCCTTAAAAAATGCCACAAAAAAGCATAAAGATGCTCTATATGGTATTTATAACAAACAAAGCCGAAATCAGCAAACAAGATCAGAGAGTGTTTAAATGAAGTCGATTTTGATTAATCTCAAGAAGATAAAAAGACCAGGGTTTTAATCAGCTTTCTGCAGCGACTGAAGAGCGACTGCAGTGATTGGAGCCATTTAGATCATGTATGACAATGAGTGATCTCGAAGGTATCGAATACATTGAATCAAGTGATATTCCGTCTATCGGAAGCGATGGCTAACAATGCACTAATGTGAGTTTCTGCCCATGGCAAGTCCTTTTGTAATTTTATAGCGATTAAACGAGCAACAAATAACGAATGGATGTGAACAAGATGTCCATTTGACATTTTCTCAGGAGCAAACACTCTAGACCCTTCATCAGGATACAAGCACAATAGGTAGAGACCGGTAAGATTCAATGCCAGTTGACACATCTCGATATGACAACGAAAGTCATCGTAAATTGAATTGCTAATAATGGCAATGTAAATTTACCAGGAATATAGGGCACTACTATACGATGTATACTATGGAAAAGAAATACATTGTACTTTGAGGACAGACAAGCATTATAAACGGGAAATAGATGTGAGCACAAACATATTACTCGTTACACAGCATTCGTCCTTTGTGCCCATACTTGAAGCTTATTGTAGCAGAATCTTGTTATGGACACCATAATTTAATTAAACATTTTTTAACCCTTGGCAATTTATTCCCTTTTTCTTTCTCTTGATTGTACTTTTCTTTTCTTATTGATTTCCCCCACTTTACGTTTATCTCTCTCTTGTAAATGTTTAGTATTTCAAAAAAGAATAAGCGTAAAGAAGTTGATTCGATAACGCCCAGTTTACCCAGATTGTCTTCCAATCCAAATCAGCAAGGCACGGAAAAGAACTCGCTTCCACCAACAACACAGTGGAATTACGCTTCTAGATCGTCGTCTATATCAACTGAAGATCGCGGTAGTATCCATGGTGTAAACAAGTGTACGATCCCTGAGCGTGTATTTATCCCTTGAAAATCATTATTCATTGTTATAAACTAATACCTCCTATGTAGTCGATTCTCGAAAGAATTCAATGGATTATGGTGGATTCACAGAAGCTGAGGTGCAAGAGTTGTTTGAAAAGATGCTGGTATAGATACATTGAGTCTTTCAAGCCATGTTAGAGCGACGTAACTAAATTGCTATTTGCCCTAGACACGTCGAGGTATTCATGATACCTCTGCTCGGTCTGTCATGCTAGGCTTCTCCACAGAAAAGAAGTGGTTAATGGTATCGCAGGACAAACAAGCTGATTCCACAGCACCCACACCATCTTCTTCCTCCTCCATCATTGCCAACAGCAATACAGAGAATGCCATTGCAGACAAGAATTCTCCTGATTTCTATATCGACAAATTTTTGGAACCAGATATGCGTGGTGTCACTCCTCGATTGGTGGCTCATCTAGCAGTGAGTTTGAGAACAATGCCATTGAGCTGGGTCAGGCAATTTATCGAGTCAAAAGGGCTGCAAATCATCACCAACATCATTGGGATATTGAACAAGAGAGACCAAAAGTGAGTTTTCGCAGAAAAGAGGGAGAAGGCTGGACTCTTCGCTAATCGTGATGCTAATAGAACCGAAGCGGACCTTCAGATGGAAGTCGAAATTCTCAAATGCTTTAAATCGCTGATCAACAATAGAGTGAGTAAATGGAACAGGATAGACAGCTACAGACAAACTATATACTAATACTGGGGCATCATCAGTGGGGCGCTCGTGAAGTCATCTCTCATCCTGAGTGCATCTATCATATTGTGCTGTCACTCGTATCACCACCTATTCAAACAAGAAAATTGGTTTGTGAAATCTTAGCGTTTGTGTGTCACGTTGATTTACCAAAGGGGCAAGAAATTGTACTCAAGGGTCTGGATAAGCTCAGCGAACATTTGGGCGAGTTTGGGAGATTCGATGCTTGGTTAAAATTGCTAGATGCCACACTAGACGGTAGAGGCAGAATGGGGAGTTTGGTAGGCGCAAGTGAAGATGTCAAGCGATTGGCTGGCAGTGGTGCTCCTGATAATCATCTCGCTGATTTCGCTTTGTCCAACATGATGCTGATCAACTCGCTTGTTACAGTCATTGAAGATGTGGAAGTGCGAGTGCACCTGAGAAACCAGATGAACGCCAGTGGATTGGATTCTATCACGGAAAAGATGCTCGATTTCAACAATGAACAGCTAAAACGACACATCAACATTTACAAGCAGATGAGCGAGAATGATGTGGACGAAATTATGGAAATCTACAACGAGACCATTTTGACCAACATGAATGATCCTCGCGCTTGCTTCGAGCGCATTTTGGAGAGAGTGGAAGGGACACGCAGTTATAACTTCTTTTTGAGCGCATTACAACACATGCTGATGATTCAGGCACAGGGCGATGTTCAAGTGCGGTACTTTCAGATCTTGGACAAACTAATAACCCAAGTCGTGATGGACCGAAAGGGATTGACGCAGGAAAATTTATCTGGCGGAGGCATGGGATGGTCAGTCTCCATGCTGATTGACAAATTTGCAGAACAAGATCAGCTGGATAAAGCATTGCAAGACGCCAAAGAGACCAAGCAAATGTACGAGAAAGCCATCAAAGAAAAGCAGGAGTTGGAGACCCAAATCAACCTCAAAGGCGAGGGGCTGATTGGTGTGTTGCGCGACAAGACCAACTCGCTAGAGGACCTGTTACGCATGTCTCGTCATACAATTGCCACTTTACAACGGAAACTAAAAGACACACAGCAAGAATACGAAATGAACATTACTGCTCTGGATCAACAGCTCAAGGAAATCTACACGACAGCAGTGGATGCCAACAAGAAGGACAGTGTGGTACAAGATACTCAGAATGGACACTTTGTGTTGGGAAGAGAGGAAGTGACTAGAGCGTACGACAGGTTAAAGGCGCAGGCCATTTTAGAGGGAAAGCCAGGAGAAGACGAAGGAGGGGTAATGTCAGCCGAGTCAATTGCCAAGTGTATGTCTACTCATCAAGCTTATACATGTAGGAAACCATACCGCGAGCAGAAGGATTGTCAGACACATTCAAATCATCGTTACAAGGTCAGTTGGGTGGTGGTCCAGCTGGATTTGTTGTACCTGGTACAGCGCCCTTGATGGGAACCACTCGACGTGTGCCTGTTGGCGGCGGACGAAAGAATTGGCTAACAGAGGCAGCTGCTACAGAGCTGGGAGGTGATGCTGAAAAGAAGGATGGCATCAAGATGAATATCGAGTACAAGGATCAGCTGAACCAGCTCTTGAAGGATCAAGATAGCAATGTAGAAGATTATCAAGATGACAAGCCGATTAGTGCACTGGCTGCAGAATTGGAACATAAGCTAAGACAACACAACAACACTACTAATAACACAACACTCCCAGAAGCAGGCGGATTAGTTTCAATTACAGAGGCCGAGCCTGCTGTCACTCTGGATCACACCAACACAGAGCGTAACTCGAGCATCGTAACATCAGACACGCCAAATGCTGTATTGCCACCACCACCACCTCCACCACCACCACCACCACCACCGATGGTGTCGAATCACGTCAAGGTAGAAGCACCATCACGTTGCGACATTCCCATGTCCAACACACTGCCTCCACCACCGCCACCGCCTCCACAGCCCGACACAACAAACGCAACGAGCATCCCACCTCCACCTCCACCTCCACCACAGCCAGGCACTGGCACAGCAAACGCTACTGGAGCCGCTCCACCACCTCCACCACCACCACCTCCACCCCCAGGATCGGGACCTGCCACATCCGCTGGTGGCATGGCTCCTCCACCGCCACCACCACCTCCAGGACCTGGTGGGCCCAACGCGCCACCTATGCCGGTTGCGCCCTCACGTAAAATACTTCGTCACCAACCTAATGTCAAGACGAGAGCTTTGCAATGGACTAAGATTCAGGCCAATTTTGTTGGAAAGACTGTATGGGGGGCTAGTGATGTGGATGAAGTCGCCTTGGAAGATGAGCTGGACACACTGGGCATCTTTAATTCCATCGAAGAGCTGTTTGCACAAAAGGTGATTGAACGCAAAAAGAAGATGTTCAAAGAAAAGAAGGAGGAGATTCGTATTTTGGATGCAAAAAAGGCGTACAACATCAACATTGCCTTGCTATCCAAGCTAAAGCACTTGTCTTTTGCTCAGGTACGACAAGCGTTTTTGGCGGTTGATGACGTTGTGATCACTGAGAATCTGCTCATCAACTTGCAAGCAAATATACCTACGCCCGAAGAGCAAGGTAAGTTATCTGTATTTGTCAACAAGGCGTCTGATGAGGATTTGGAGCAACTGTCCAAGCCAGATACCTTTTGTGTCGAGATGCTCAAGATTGAGCGATACAAGGAAAGAGTGGACAACATGCTCTTCCGTGCCACCTTTGCAGAGAAACACCAGCAATTGTCTCGCGTATGTAGTCTTTATAGCTTGATGAAACCTATATACTGAATCTCCCCTGATTTGTAGAATATGAGCGCTGTGTTGGAAGCATCCATTGCCATCAAAGACTCGCAATCGTTTAAAGAGCTGCTCAAATTTATCCTGGTGATGGGCAACTTTATGAATGGCACGACATTCCAAGGCGGTGCCTTTGGTATCCGCATTGCCAGTATCAATAAACTGGTCGACACCAAGGGTACAGAGGGCAATACTACATTGCTTCACTTTTTGGTAGATTCAGTCGAGTCCAAGTTCCCTCGTCTCCATGGATTTTTGGACGATCTTCAAGAAAGTGGCAACGCGTGCCGAGGTATGTCAAAAGTACGTGTGTGTGTATACATGTTACTGACTTTTCTCTACTACAAGTAACACTACAGGACATGGTCAAGGATTACAATGAGATTCGCGTGGGACTACAAAAGCTGATTGAGGAACTGGAAAACCACTATCCGGAAGAAGATCAAGACGATCAAGACGACAATGCATCCAGCGATATTGACAATTACTGCCAAATCATGCGCAGCTTTAGAAACGACGCCATTGAAAAGTTTGAGGAGCTGGAAGTGAGATACACATCCATGGACGTGGCCTACAGAGATGTGGTCACCTATTTTGGTGAAAACCCGGATCAGATGAAGCCTGACGAGTTTTTTGGCATCTTCAAGACATTCACATCGAGCTGGGAGCGTGCCATGGCTGACAATGTCTCTGCTAGAAAGAAACTGGAGAACATGGAGAAGGCAAGACGAGCAGAAGAAGAGCGCAAAGAGCGGATCAAGGCACAAAAGCTGCGTGGGGTGGATACAAGTGATGGTAAAATGTGGCATGCTATGTAGATACAGGCTTTGACTGACCAACTATTCCCTTTAGCAAACCAATCTGGACTGGATGAAGACATTATGGACAATCTGCTCGACAAATTACGAGCAGGAGAGATTGATACCAACATAAAACGCACTCGAAATAACGAGAGATCCAACACATCGCGGGAGAAGCGCATGCAAAAGAGTGAATCAGTGGCTATATTGGCTGAGGATCTACTGAAATCCATTCAATCTGATAATGACGCCATAACAGGAGGATCGCCCTCAACGTCAAGAAGCCGTTTGGCTGCAAGGAGAAACAATGGATCTCGGGCTGCACTACTAGAAGAATTCACTGTATAAACTAAATAAATAAGGAGCACCTATGCTGTCATGCATGATGCCAGCTGCCATCTTTAGTTTGGTATGATTCAGTGGTGATATTCAGTATGCTATTGACAGTGTGCTATAGCTGAGGCAATCACTTTATTTATGCATTTTGATAATATATAATCGCAATAGGCATTAACTGACGAAAGAAAAGACTTATTTCTTTTGTTTCTTGGGTGTACAAGAGACAGTACCTCTCGATTGAGCACTTACTTGAAGCTGTAGCTTGACTATTCCGAATGAGAGCGCTTCAGATTGTCAAAGACAGATGACAGTAAACGAGAAAGATAGTGGTGAACGTAGCTATCTTTAATGGAATCGTCCGGAGCATCATTCACCATGACTAGCAGGATCTGCGTCCATGCTTGCGCAATATGTATATCTAGAGCATTTCTTGATTCCACGCAGTATGAATGCGAACGTCTGAGAGTGTCCCTTTGCCAAACCTTGACGAAGCTGAAGCGATAAGCAGTGATGTTAACATGGACTGATTTTTTTTTTTTTGGATTGTCTTTGGTGGTGCCGAAAGAAGACAAGCTTGATTCTTTACATAGTATCACGAATCAGTCGAATTCTGCAAGCCTTTCAGTGCAAACAGATAACCATAGAGTATTGCTACAGTATTTGCATCATTTTAGAAATGCATTTTGAGTATAAAAGCCAAGAACATTTGATGTTTGCCTGGATAAATACCTTTCTGATAAACAGGCCACTATTGAGATCGATTTAGAGAGAAGCATTGAGAGGAGAAAGCGCCACGAGTGCAGCTTTTATATAGTATAGACATGTTTATTAAATGCCGTCCATCTCTTGTATGAATTGAAGCACATCGAGAGGCTTTCAGTGTAGGTAACTTTGAAATTAAGCAGCAAATGACTGATTCTTGCATGAAAGGGAGTGTTGATCTTGCGCCCCCATTGACCTCCGTAACCTCTCAGTATACCGTATCTTTTGTTCAAGTCTACAGCAGCACCCATCAACAAGACGCTGATTAGAGAATGAGTATTGGCAGCAAGGGAATGCGAAGGAATGATGCAAAGAGAAACAAATGCATGAATAGCCAGATAAATGAAAACGGTGCCTTCTATGTTAGGCAGTGCAATCTGTTGATTGAACCCTCGCTCGCTCGCTCACCCGAACACTGGTATATATATATAGCATCTGGTGTCACTTGTCGCAATTCGATAAATTTTGCTTGTGTGCTCATATTACTATTCAGGGACACATGGAGGGAGTGACAAAGAAGAGAGGAGAGAAATCATAGGATGGTGCTATACTTGAGTCTGTATGATTTGATTCAAGGCGCTTTCTGGAACATTTGACACACGCATTGTTCGCTATGGCTACATTAGGCTCTAGGAAATCTTTAATTCTTGTACCACTATACACAAACTATAATTACAAACCCCTTTTTCCTATTTCCCCTCTTTTTCTCTCATTCTCTCACCTTTTCTGTTTTCACATTACATACAACATGAGCAGTGCAAAGGAAGTCATATGTCGAGTGAGAGCACTGTACGCATATGAGTCGAATGACCCCTCTTCACTGTCATTTAAACCAAATGCCATCATTGATGTTTTGGCTCAGCTCGAGTCTGGTTGGTGGGATGGCTGGTAAGTTTGTTTAGCATCCAAGTATAGCAAATACCAATAAGAGAGTAATCAGGTCAAATGGGAAGAGAGGCTGGTTTCCAAGCAATTATGTCGAGGTATTAAAGCCACAAGAGCTGTATGAAGCAGAAGAGCAGGGACAGGATGAGAATGAAGTAAATTTGCAGTTTCTATGCAATGCATTTGGTCTAACTCGATTGATACAATATCTATAGTTATGGGAATTGCAGCAGCAGTGGAAATACAGACAGCAACAGCAGCAGCAACAAAGACCTACGCATCAGCACCGTCAACGTTTGTTGGATCAGGAAATGCAGCAACAACTACGTCTCAGTCTGCATGCTGCCGATATGCTGATTCCCTCCAACAACACAGTACTACAACAACAACAACAGCAGCAGCAGCAGCAGCAAGACGATGCTTCTGGCTGGATAGTGCAAACCACCGAAGATGGGTCAGAACAGTACTACTACAACACTCGAACACAGGAAATGAGATACTCCATCCCCCCTGAGATTTACATGGATGAAAAAGTCAAGCAGGTACTTGCTTCTTCAAACGGGCACCTAGACACCTCCTCATCAAATAACGACATACACGAGCAGTTTGAGCGCCCTCCTGTGCGTCCGGTACGTGCAGCAAATCGAGCCATGACAGAGGACCCTACATACAACACCACTCGTACTGTTATCCCACCACCCACATTGAAAGACGAATTCGAGCTTGAATTCGAAGATGATGAAAGGGTGAGTATTCTATCGTGTGTAGTGACTATAAGCTTACTCCTGACACTCTGTAGCTGCCTCCAAACTGGGTACGTAAAGTTACTCCTAAAGGAAGATTCTACTATTGCAACATCAAAACAGAAGAAACCACTTGGGCACTGGAGAACATTGATCCTGATACGGGCGTCTTGGTAAGACAAAAAGGAAAAATTTATTCCATGTAGCACATTTGCTTATATGATACACACACAACACATTTATAGATGTCTTCTGTGCCTGAATCTGCTTTTCCCACAACACATCCATCCCAAGACGAAAACCACCATGAGCAGACAACAGCAGCACCACCACCACACAAAAGAACATCGAGATCAAGTAGCGTAGAAAACGGCAGCAGTGAAATCATGTTTCAGGGACCAGTGACATGGCAAAACCTGTCCTCCATCATTGCACACGCCATCCACAGCCTCAAGGATTCTGTAAGACAAGGCTACACCAAGTACTTTTGCCAGGATTCTATCCAAATTGTGCATGGTATTCGCATGTTGCTCTATGTCAGTCAGTGTTTGGACAAGGAGACGTCGATACATCTCAAACAACACAAGAATCTTCGCAGTTTGCATCGATCCTTACTGGCAGCAGTTGCCAAACTCGTCTTGTCCACCAAAGTAGCCTCCAGTGCTTGGCCCACACCCGAGTCATTAGCCAAACTAGAGTCTGATTCCGATGATGTGCTGATTGCTGTGCGTAATTTTATGACCTGTGCGCAAGACATGCGAATCCAATTGAAGGATGTCAAGCCTGTACTGACGGACAGCCCTTGGAGAACCAGCCCATTGACCTCCATGATGGGTAAATCAGACATGGTTACTGCTACCCTTGTCTTGGCTGACAATGTCAGAGGGGCCATGGCATCCTTTAGTGAAAGTGTGGGCGAGACATTTCACCAGCAAGACCTCAAAATGACACTGGAGACCCTCAAAGCCAATGCGCCACTGTTGGTAGCTCAGTTTCGTAACCTCAGCAACACGACAAGCCATTTCTTGAACACGGTGGAAGAAATGAGCCAAACAACACCCGAATTGACCCAGTGCAAGCAACCCATCTACGCTGCCATGGGCTCTTTGTTTGTCGTCTCACAATCCATTACAAGCTCGGAATTGAATGAAGAGCAAGTGCAGATGGCACGTCAACGCTTGGAAGAGTGTTTACGCACGATTGAATCAGGTATTAAAGACGTGGTGGACATGGCCAAGCATCAGCCAAGCCAGCAGCAGTCTCAGATACCACAGCCATTGCAACCACCACACATTGCTGAAGAACGTGATACGCCTACACCCACGCAGAGGCTCTACATGAATGCCAGTCAATTGTCTCCTACCACAACAGCCACTACACACGCATTATCATTGGAATCGCGGGACGATGAAGAAGATCAGTCTGCAGAAGAGCTGGCCAACAATATCCGTCGATTGGATATAGGGCTCAACACACTCATGGCCAACCCAATTGAAGTGGCAGATGATGTGCTCAGTGACAGCAGTAGCTACCATAGCGACATGACAGCAAGCCAGGCAGTGCGTCAACACAAGGACATGAAGATTGCTAAATTCTTTGGCGAGGATACCATTGCAGCAGCACGTCGTAGAGACACCGTATTGACATCACCCACCATGACGAACGCATCGCTCTCTCCCACCACAAATTCTCTTTTGCAGACTGGCACCAGCACTGCCTCAGCTATTGGCACTGCAGCCACTACAGAGACACCATGGTTCTTGCAGTCGGATGTGGACACAACAGAGATGATATTCAATATGGAAGGCAATGTCAAGGGAGGAACTCTGCATTGTCTGGTACAACGCTTGACACAGCATGACCAACTGGGTATGTACAAACCATAGAAAGCATATTTTCTCTCTGGCTAATACTAATATATATATATATATATATAATGTAGATTCAAAATTCAATACCACTTTTTTGCTGACCTACAGATCCTTCTGTACTACACAGGAACTGTTCAACGAGTTGTTTAATCGATACCAATTGCCAGCACCAGAGGAATTGACGCCAGAAGAACTGGAGCTTTGGAAGGAAAAGAAGCTCAAGTTGGTGCGTTTACGAGTGTTCAATGTCATCAAATCGTGGCTGGAAACATACTTTAACGAGGAGGAAGATCGACCCATTTTGCCCGAAATCAGCCACTTTACCGAGCATGTTATTGTTGAATCCATGAAGTTTGGTGCAGAGCAGCTGGCTAAACTAATCAAGAAGCGCATGCTGGCAGAAGACTCGAGTCAAATCCGTAAAATGAAGCTGAATGTGCGCACAGCAGATATGCCGGTGCCTATTCTGCCTAAAAATATGAAGCGCATCAAACTGCTGGAGCTGGATCCACATGAACTGGCAAGACAAATGACAATCATGGACTTTAGACTCTACAACAAAATCAAGCCTGTAGAATGCTTGGATAAAAACTGGGGCAAACCTGATTCGGATCAAAACCACATTGCAGCCAATGTCAAGGCGTCCATCGAGCATTCCAATCAAGTTACTGCCTGGGTGACAGATTCCATCCTTAGTAAAGAAGAGGTCAAGAAGAGAGCTGTGGTACTAAAGCACTGGATATTCGTGGCAGAGCGATGTCGCTTATTAAACAACTACAACACCTGCATGGCTATTTTATCTGCATTTGATAATGGCTCCATTGGCAGACTCAAACGCACATGGGAGTTGATCAGCGCTCGCACTATGCAAATATTACAAAACATTAGACGGTTGATGGGTGCCAACAGAAATTTCAGTGAATATAGAGACATCATACACAAGGTCAATCCACCATGTATTCCCTTCTTGGGCATCTACTTGCAAGATTTGACCTTCATCGAGGATGGCAATGCCAACTTTCTGAAAAAATCAAACAACCTCATCAATTTTGCTAAGCGTATGAAGACGGCTGAAGTCATTCGAGATTTGCAACAGTATCAATCCACGCATTACATGTTGACTGCAGTGCCAGATATTCAGGAATTCATCAAGACTCATTTGCAATCCAGTAGAGAAGAGGAAGAGTTATATAACCTCAGTTTGAGATTGGAGCCAAGGTAATGATGAAGTGTGTGTTTACAAGACGGGCGCTAACATTTATATTGGAAACAGAGAGCGTGGCGAAGATACAATTGCAAGAAGATTGAAAGAGTCTGGATTATAAGCAAAAAGTCCTCTCAAAATTAATTAATGCCTAATAAATACATATACCTTTGTAGCGTGCACTTTGACCATGATGGTAAATCAGATTATATGTGTATCATGTGTTGCTCTGATGATCTTAACTCAAGTATCATATCTGTGTGTTTTGCCAGCTATCATTAGCACCCAGCACGTTGTATGGGCATGAACTACCTTTTGCGATAAACGAGTCGTCAATTCGTATTACATAATGTCTATTTGTTGTATCCAAGCTTAGGAAGCTACAAATATACAGTAATTAAGAAGATTTCTACAGACACTTGGAAAGCGACGTATAGAAAATGACTAGACACTAAAACTGAAGGGCCTTTATTGAAAGACATTACGGGATCATTTTATACAAATCAACATCGTTCAACAAGTCAACCTTCCTTTAGCAATCAGGAACCAGTAGGACAGAGCTCCTACAATCTTTGTATAACAGAGTACTTTTCAGGAAGTATCCGGCTAATTGGTCGATTGAGATTGGTATTCTAGTAATTACAGCATCACAGCTCAATTAGTCGTAACAAGTTCGAACCGTATGAATATTCCCAAACATCTACAGCTTAACCTTTTAATATAGTTCCTTCCATCATCTTCTGCAATATAAGATGAAGGAAAGATATAATATATATACTAAGTTGTTCCTTAATATTGCTTTTATGGACACACACTTCAAGATCAGATGTTTTATTATTATACGAGTTTACGCTTCGGATGGCTTTCTACCTTCGCTTCGCCTCGGTGAGAACCAACCTTCGCAGCGACAGCTTGCGCTACCGATTGCCCTTGCGTAGCTTATCAAAATACTGCTACTTTCATTTTGATCCTCCACGTATACAAGAAAATCCCTCGTATTATCTGTGGTTCTGGTTCTTATGTAATGCTCTACATCCATATACACGTAGCTATTTCATATACGAACAAACAGCATACTGGTATTTCCACTTTTTAGTCCTCAGTGACCCTGATACAGCAAAACCTGAGTGTATTTGAGCTGCGTTTTCTTGCGTTAGAAGCTGTTTTAGATTGTCAGAATAGCCCCAAACGGTTGCTCTTATCTAGCAGTTAATTTCTGACACCTTTGCTCAACTTTTTGGGGATCAAAAAAACATGGTCAAAATTCGACCAAAAAGCATGAGGTACCCCTCATGGTTTTCATTGAAAATCAAACAATTGCGTTTTTGGCCTTGATAGTGAAGACTTTTACTATGGTACATATTGAATCAAAATGTTTCTATCGATCTAACGTAACCCCTTACAGCATCATCGTGGGACTTTGATAAATAAAATTTCGACTTTTTGGCCAGAAGCCTCTTTTCATATTTTCGTAAATTACTCAATAAGTTTATTCAAAACATCTATTTTACTTGGCACCTTTGGATACGCCTTGAAAAGCACTCCAACAAAGCTGAAAGAAGCGTAGGGTGATCGTCATATTTTACGTAGTCGAATCTGCAAAAATAGTTCAATCGAGTCAAAAACCATTAAGATTTGGCCAATCTGAAACAGACTGTGGGTCTGAGTTTTAATTAGTTTTGGCTCAGGGGATAGGCTGGCAAACCGAATGCCCTACTAATAATCATGAAGGCAATATAGTAATAGATGCTTTTGAAGCGTATGGAAAGTAGATGACAAATTACATAGCGCTATTGTTGGTCATGCTGTTTTCATTCCATTTTATATATAATAACGCCAGTCTATCAAAATACTTATTAGAAGGATTTCTTTCCTTTTTGAGGCTTTGAAAGTGTCTAGGACTATATACTGTATTTATTACGTTACGATGGACATTTCGACTCTGCGGTTGGTTTCCTTACCTACGCTTCGCTTTGGTGGAAACCAACCTCCGTTTAGGTGGCTCTCGCTGCCATGGGCCTTTGGCTAATGTTGCAAAATTATTTATAGCTAAAATGTTAGGAGAAACTTGGTTGTTGATTCATAGTAATTAAATATAAAATCTCTAGTCATATATGAACTATGCCTGGCAACTTAGTTTCCATAGTAGGGTTGTAAAAGCGTCTATGTACTATAAATTTATTATGATTAGCAGAGAGTGGATTTTTCAAGTGTTAAGAGAGAAAATAGCTAGTTCATCTTCGTGTGATCTTCTTGACGCTGGAAATGTGGTTTACAAGGCTTGCTTGAATACTCTTTATTTTTTTGTAGCAGTATTAGTAGGAGTAGTTGCCATGAAGGTATCTGTAAGCAGAGACACTTAATTTATCGTATTGGTACATTGATATTGTAGTGAGCAGCAGTGTCCGCATTAAGATCAAATCAAGTAGTAGCCAAAGAAACAAAATATATCATATAAATATCAAACATACAATACCAATGATTCTTTAATCCCCTTTAAGTTTTATTTTTCTGTTTGCTTTCTTTCCTGGCACCATAGAAGTTGTATTGGTTTTAGTAGCCACTTGACGTGAAGGAATTATTTGAATAATTGAATAAGTGTATACTACCTGAAAATTCAGGTAATTTACATCTCTTCACTGCGCCTTCATAACAATATTTCGATATAACGGATATTACCCGATCAATCTCGCTACGCTCGATGACAGTGTCGCTTTGTGGGCTCTCGCCGAAGATATTCCAAATCAGACATAATAGAAATCTGGCATAAAAGTAGATTTTAAACAATGAATTATTAGTAAAGAAAAAAGGCTATATCAAAGTCAAGAGGGGGAGGTATTCATTCGTTCATTTTGCTCTTGAGGTAGCGACATAAAGCTGGCCATGTGTAAATACTAGATTTGTAGAAGATCCACAGCGACTTTTTTTTTGAGATATTGACATTGCAAATGCTACCTTTACAAGGAAAAACTCCCAAGAAAAAAAAAGTACTCAGGTTAATTAACTGTCCTTTCAATTCCATAATCTCCATTTAATTAGTATCGCAATCAATATTACCATCATCATTGTCATCATCAGAAAGGCATTTAGGTCAGCCAGCAGCAGCGAAGCCTGCCAAAATTAATTTAAACTCAGTTTTTTTTTTTTATTCCAGATTGGACAGAATTTGTCCTTTTTCGACTTGATTCATCTATTTTGCAAGATTAGACTATGTAAATTGTAAAGATCATCCAACGCTTCCTAATACTATGCCAACGGGAGGATCCCGGTTCAAATCCTGGTGAACGCAAGTTGTCTGAATTTTTGACGTAGTACTGATGTCCTCGTTTGGTGTTTTTTTGTACTCTATCCATTATCTATATTTTGACGATTTCCGCAAGGCTGTATTGGCTCTAGGTGTCGCACCTTATTAGTAGTAGATTTCTTTCCCAACTTAGTTCAAAATTTCTTATTCCCCTTCTTTGCAGACATTGGGTCCACCAACAGTCTTTTCTATCCCTCAGTATGACATTTAAAGGACTTTAAATAAAACCTGGAGCTCGACTCCCCTACAAAAAAAAACGCTTCCTAATACATTCTTGAAGTACTTTTCAAGGCGCTTCCAATGGCGCTAGCTGTAATAAGTATTTTGACTAAAGTTATTGAGCAATTTAATAAAATTTGAAATGTGGTTTTTAGCAAAAATATCTAGATTTTGCATATGAAGGACTCCCAAGAGTGGTTTCAGGAGTTGCTTTGGATCGAGAGAAACATTTTGATCTAATACATGCCATAGTAAAAGCCTTCATTTTCAAGGTGAAAAACACGATCGTTTGAATTTCGAGGAAAACCATAAGGGGTACCTCATGCTTTTTTGTCGATTTTTGCACCATGTTTTTTGGGTCCTCAAAAAGTTGAGCGAAGGTGTCAGGAAGTTACTGCTACTCGAGCACAATTGTTTGGTGTCATTCCGGTGGCTCAGAAAGATTTACATGTCAAGATATGAAGGCTTGAAAACTGTCAACTTTGGTTGAATCTTTGCTTTACAGCTTTTATTTACACGACATAAATTACTTCTTTGGTAGTTGAATTTCTTCAAAAAGGCAGTTCTGTAGCTTGTGCAATTTTTGATTCGAATAGAAAGCATATTGATTTTAGTAAAGGTAATTCATGTAAAATTTAATACCTCTTGTTGTTGGTAGAGAATGGAAATGACAATCTACATTGGCTGCTTGATTGCTATGGTTTTGCATCTTTGCTTTGCCATCTCAAGACATCCATGCACACACAATCATATGTTAAACATGAATGTGGTGTGATATAACCAGCAGCATCTGTGTTGCTACAAAGCAGAAATCACTCGAGGAGAAAGTGAGCGTGATTTAGAGTACATGCTTGCATGCAACAGCAAGAAGACGCCGACTGGTGAATGGCATTGATGAAATCGGAGACATGGACTGTAAAGGCGATGCACAACATAATACCGAAAGAGTGCACTTAATCCATTTAGAGCAGGCATGTTTGATGTGTTCAAGAAGAGAACCTTGGCACCTACTGAATACAGTATACTATATCACTGGTGTTGAGCCCCGTGCCATGCCAACAAAGGCTCACGTAACCTTCATTGGTTTAGATGTTTGCAATGCTAAATGTAACATCTCACATCAAGATGGGTTCGACTGCCTTTGAATGAAATGTTACATTGTATGCAACCAAGATTAACTCCTATTTATTGGTTTTTGGGACTCGGAGCAGGGATCAAGTCTTAAAATGTCTAGCAAGTTTTGTTACAAAGCGAAAATCCATTTGCAATGAGAAGGTTTTTCGGAAAGCAGACCTGCATGTGTACCACATCCCCTAATTAAGTTGATTTTTTTTTTGCATCACCTGATGGAGTTGTCCATATTTGAACTGGTCGTTGCAGAGCATTGGTAATCTGAGCGTCAAATTATTTACATTTGACAATTAGGCACCAAGGAGATATGATATCGGGGCAAAAGAGATAGCAGCAAAAAGCGCACACCAGAGATGTACACGTATATTTTACATGAATAGCAATATTTTCCATTTATCTATAATATGACCATATCAAATATCAAGTGAGAAATGGAAGTATATTCCCAGGATAGATAGTAATGTAAAAAAGCAGAGATAGAGGATTATGATCTGAAGTTGACGATACTTTCTGGGCAAAAAATACTAAAAAGGAATTATACAACTGTTTCGTCGATAAATATGCTTGACTGGTGTAACTGGAACTTGCACTACCATGCCTAACGAAGCAAGCAAAAGAAACGCTTAAAATATCAAGCCTATTTTTCTTTCTGTTTCATTCTTAGATGATACAGATAGAACAGCTAGTGTTGATTTCCAAATGGATTTTATTTATATGCATACAAAAACTCCATCAATCACGCGTAGGTTTATAGATATTTTTGCATGTATTTGACCTATAAATCATGGCATGGTGCATTCAAGAAACAGACATCTGGTGCCTCAAATTAAATATGCTATACTAGGTAAACACAGCTTCTTAAATTGGCTTTTTTGGCCAAATAGGGCAAGCAGTTCTTGTGATTTATCAAGAGCAAAAATGTGCAAAAAGGAATTTGAGTTACATGTACACATTGCAACCCATCAATCACCATACACTTGATAGCAGATTTGTTATAAATACAGGCTCTTTTTCTCTTGTTGTTGCGTCTTTACTCTGCTTTTTTCTTTTCTGTATTGCATTCACAAATGGCAGGAACAAGTATTTCCTCCTCTGAAAAGAGAGAGGATTATGGTCATGGCAATTATGTCACTTCAGAGACCGTGGTGACATCTGAAAAAGTCGAAGATTTCTTACATACTGATATCAATGAAAAGCATCAACTCGACGATGTTGAAAAATCTTCTTTGAGCCACCTTGAAGATGAAGAAGACTCCCCTATTGAAGCAGTACGTGCTGTAGTTGACAAGTAAGTTGCAGTAAGCGTACTTTGCCAGACACTTGTTTGACTAATACAAATCTCTCTCAACAGCACTGATGACCCAAGCCTGCCAGTATACACTTTCCGTATGTGGTCTCTTGGTTTAATCTTTAGTTGTTTGCTCAGTTTTGTCAATCAGTTCTTTTGGTACAGACAAAATGCCCTGACATTATCACCTCTGGTTGTTCAATTGCTCTCATTCCCTGTTGGTAAATTCATGGAAAAGGTGATTCCCAAGTCAAGATTCTTCAATCCCGGTCCATTCAACATGAAGGAGCATGTTTTGATTACTGTCATGGCCAACTGTTCATACAGTACCGCTTATGCTGTGGATATCATTACTATTCAACGTCTCTTTTATAACCAAAACCTTGGCTGGGGTGGAGGCATCTTGCTGATCTGGACAACACAATTCATTGGATACGGTATGGCTGGTCTTCTTCGTCCCTTCCTTGTTTATCCTTCTAGCATGGTGTGGCCTAGCAATCTGGCCAACATCTCTCTTTTCTCCTCTTTCCACAAGAATGAGACCAACTGGAGTGGTCCCTCTCGTCTTCGTTACTTTGGATATGCCTTCAGCGCCATGTTTGTCTACTACTGGCTTCCTGGTTATTTCTTCCAAATCTTGACCTTCTTCTCTTGGGCTTGCTGGATCAAGCCTGATAATCTCGTCTTGGCTCAATTGACTGGTTCCTACAGTGGTCTTGGTATGTTGGCTGTCTCATTCGATTGGGCTACTATTACATCTTACCTCGGTTCGCCTCTCGTTGTGCCTCTGTTTGCCATTATCAACATCGGTGTTGGCTTTGTCCTTATTGCTTGGATTATTGTCCCTGCTTTGTATTATACCAATGTCTGGGAAGCTCAAAAGTTCCCCATTCTCACATCAAGTCTCTTCAATGCTGAAGGTGAACCCTGGAACAATAGTTTGGTCTTGACACCCGAAAAGATCCTGGACCCCGTCCTCTATGAACAATATGGCCCTCTCCGTATGTCTTCTTTCTTTGCCTTCACTTATGGTATTGGTTTTGCCGGTGTTACTAGTATCTTGACCCACACTGCTTTGTATCACGGTAGAGACATCATTAAACAATTCAAGAACTCTCGCACTCAAAACAACGAAGATATCCACCACAAATTGATGCGCGCTTACCCTGAAGTCCCTCACTGGTGGTATATCGCCATCTTTGTCATCTCTTTTGCTGTTTCTTTTGCTGTCATTTACGTATGGCCCATCTATCTGCCATGGTGGGGTCTAATTCTTGCCATTGCTATTCCTGCCATCTTTATCCTTCCAATCGGTATTATTCAAGCTGTTACTAACCAGCAACCTGGTCTCAATGTCGTTACTGAATTTATCATTGGTTTTGCTCTTCCTGGTCATCCTATTGCCAATGTCACATTCAAGACCTATGGTTACATCTCCATGGCCCAATGCCTCACCTTTGTCAGTGATCTCAAGCTTGGCCATTATACCAAGATTCCTCCTAAGGCTATGTTCTGGACTCAGCTTGTTGGTACTGCCATTGCTGGCCTCATCAATTTAGCAACTGCTACCTGGCTTATGGATACTGTCGAGCACATTTGTACTCCTGCTGCTTATCCCTTCACCTGCCCTAGTGCTCGTACTTTCTACTCTGCCTCTGTCATTTGGGGAGTAAGTTGATTTGCTTGTTGACTTGAATACGTAGAGACTAATGTTTTGATCTATTTTTTAGGCGATTGGACCACAAAGAATGTTTGGAGCAGAAAGCCCTTACAACTCCATGCTCTGGTTCTTCCTCATTGGTATTCTCATTCCTATTCCCTTCTGGTACTTGTCCAAGAAATATCCCAACAGCTTGATCAAGTATGTTCACTTGCCTTTGATCTTTAACTCTACTGGTATGATGCCTCCTGCTGTACCTCTCAACTTCTCCATGTGGGTTACAGCCGGTCTTGTCTTTGGCTGGTACGTTCACAAGTACCACAGAGACTGGTGGACCAAATACAACTACATCACGTCTGCTGCTTTCGATTCAGGTGTAGCAATTGCAGGTATCATCATTTTTGGTGTCAGTACAGGTAGTGGATGGCAGGCGGATTGGTGGGGTAATGAGCTGGATCACTGTGATCTCTCTGCCGCCAATTACTCTGGTATCATTCCTTAAAACATTATTATCAACATTTCTAATACTCATATCCTAATATTCTTTATAATAATAATAAATGTCAAACCTCAAACTTAATAAATGTTTGGTATAGCTATCTAAGTTTTGCTGAGCAATACGGATTCATTTTTTTATTGAAATTTCAGTATGATAGAAAGTGGAAATGTGTATAATTTAGAGTCGAATTCCGGATTGCCTCCGGTACATTCTCTGGTCGACTTGTATGCAATAGGCTCCATCGTCTGCAGATTATTTCTTGTCATGGGATTGCCAACTGATGGGTTCTGATTGTCCGCCATAGACGTCCAAATGAGGCTGGTACTGAGATTGCCTGTTTTCTTCTCATTCAAATGGTAACTTGCGTTCATAACAGCAGCGACAAACGAGTCCATGAAAAAGCCTATCAATGCGATGCTCCAGGCGCCATTTTCATCTCTGTCGACTGTTGTGGCCTTGCAAAGCAATCTTCTCGAGTACATTTGGTAGTCTCGTTCGTGTGTTTGCCCTCCTTCTGCAGTCGACTAAATCTGAAAGTTGGAACGAAAAAGGTTGAAAACTCTTGATTTGTATCCGCTTGCATATCTTGAACCTTTGTTGCATTTAAGCACAATGGTTCCAAATGCCATGTAAATAACGTTAGAATTTGCAGTAAGCATTTCATAGCCGCAATGAGCATCCATCAACTACACCTCATTGCTTGGAGAACATAGCACTAATTTCAGAGCTTTATCAGTGATTTCTGCACATGTAAAACATTGGCTTTTATGTGTGAATTTTAACATTGTTATTTACAAATTTATTAATGAGATGCCACGCGTGTTTTTAATATATAAGTGATGATGCTAGATAGTATGTTGGATTTCAATAGTTTGAATGTAAATGTAACTCGCTCAAGGCAATGTGTGGTACTTTTGGAATACCTCTTTCAAGATCTATTGTCACAAAACTCAATGTCATATTTATCAATGCACAAATGTCATTGTCTTACCTCATCAGATGGATACAGGGTTTTAAATATCTCCATTGATAAATCTCGAATTTTCAATTCCTTCAACAGAATGTAGAGTATGTGCTTGCAATGGCATTTCCTAATCTGATAATCCCGGCAAGTGCATTCCAATCGGTTTCCAATGATAACCGTGTAAACCTGCTCAACATGGTGAGTATCCTATATGGATTGAGTACAGACATTTGTATATATGCACCTTGCCTGTGGTTCCTCTGACTATAACAAACGCTATCAGAAGACGAGCATGCACACGTAAGTCCAGCCAAACTTACCTTTGAACTCATGCTTTCTCAAGTAGCGGATCATGTCTGATGACAGCAGTCGAATATGCTCCTCTACTGCTCTCTTGGAACGAACCTTGATTTCCTATAGAAAACTGTTACACAGTGACACAAACAAGACTATGCAATGTGCAACTTACATTTGGAATATCCTTTGCTTGATTATCGATGGCCAATGTTGAGAATGATGTTGACAGTGCTGATGAGGAGTTGTTTGTAACATCTTCTTCAATTATCACTGTGTGCGGTATCTGCTTGACGGGATGCTGTGGCTTTCTGCCTTTCATAAATGTGTTCAGCATGAATACCAATTCTTGCTCCGTGTTAGACATATCTGAATCCACAGATGAATTGTCGCTCATTGTTCACAATGGATGAGAGGAAAAAAAAAAGAAAGAAATGGATGCTTGAAGGCGTAGTCGATTGCGGATCATATATGTAGCAAGGTTTCATCCAAAAACGCTCACATAAATGCGGGTGAGAAACAGCTCTCATCGTGGGAAAAACCCCACCAAACAAAGCACTATAAAATGAGTTGACTCCTTGTACCTATTTCTCTCTTTGTTTCTTTAACGCGAGTATAGTAGAAAATGGTTTTCATTACTAGAAGCAGAGCAAAGCTCTTCATGTTGCATCGCCAAAATGGCTCAAGATTTATGTCCACAGGTACGTGTAATCTAAATATCGTGACCTATCAATATACTAACGCTTTTACCATAGCTAATGTAAGGGTAAACCATTTTCATAGATCTATCTTTATATACTAAGTCATCTATTCAGGAACGCAAAGCATCTGTTGGTCTCATCGGCTTAGGCCAAATGGGTTATGGAATGGCCAAAAACCTTGCATTAAAGAGCTCAGGTCCAGTCTATGTCTTTGATTTGAATCAAGCTGCTATTCAACGCATTACTCAAGAGTTCCCCAATGTTAAGACTGTACGCGACGTCTCAGAATTAGGCGAAAAAACATCTACCGTGATCACCATGCTTCCTGAACATTCGCATGTGGAGTCTGTCTATGAACAGCTTCTACCTACCGTGGATGGCGATAGTGTTTTGGTGGATTCCAGTACTATTGATGCTAGTGTATCGCGTAAAGTTGCCGAGAAAGTAGCTCAAAAGGGCGGCCTTGCCTTTGATGCACCTGTAAGCGGCGGTACATTGGGTGCTGATGCAGGTACCTTGACATTCATGGTAGGTAGTCCTTCTGAGGAAGCTTTTGATCAAGTCAGGCCTGTATTGCAACACATGGGAAAAAATGTCATTTACTGTGGTGTCAATGGCTCTGGTCAGGTAGCCAAGTTGTGTAATAACATGCTATTGGGTATAAGCATGATTGGCGTTTCTGAGGCGATGCATTTAGGCACAAAGTTGGGCATGGATCCTCAGTTGTTGGCCTCCATCTTGAACAATTCCACTGGTCGTTGCTGGAGTTCCGATACTTATAATCCTTATCCCGGTGTCATCCCTACTGCTCCTGCATCCAGAGATTACCAAGGCGGATTCAGTAACAAACTCATGGCCAAGGATCTTCGTTTGGCCATGAAGGCTGCTGAGAGTTGCGACACCAGCCCTCAATTAGGCACAATGGCCAGCAATGTTTACCAAAAATTATGCACTACCAAAGATTTTGAATCCTTAGACTTCTCGAGTGTATTCAAATGGATTTCAAATAAATGATTTTCATTATGATAGTTAAATAATATATATAGTATATACACCTTTTTTGTAAGAGGGGGATGAACAGGAAAGTAAGAAGGGGAAATAAAAGTTGAATATAATACAAGAGAAAAAGCTATATCTAATGGAGTGTAACTCTTAAAGAGAGACAAAGTTTTCTTTTTGCTGGTTTTGTTCTTGCTTCTCTGAAGTGTTTCGCACATTGATCATCCATTTGATATACTCATAGACACTCCAACTGATGGCAGCACTTGGCATGTGTGTTAATACACGAGGTCTGAATCCTCTGAAGAAGCCCTTTAATCCATATCTTTCCATGATAATACTCGAAGCGTCTCTGAATCCTGTTGCATTTCTAATACGAGGATCACTGCTGGTGCCTCTGGTCTGTAACAGCGTTTTTACAACATCCAGAGGTGTGGTAACGGAGGATGCAACTGCACCCGCTAGGCCACCAGCAAAAATATGTGTTTTGGGATCGTATCCTGTTGTCTCTGTACCAAGCACTTTTCGGAAAAATTCATATGTTGCAAATTGGATCGACTGAAATGGAATCGACATGACAAGTGTTGTTGGTAGCGATATATAAAATGCTGTGATGCCTTCCTTGACATAGACGCTGCGTGCACATTCTCGGATCGTTCTATAAGTTGAATCACGCAATTGCATACGTTGTTTGACGACTGCATAAAAGAGCACCGTATGAATAAATGAAAGATCTCGGGCTATATTGATACATGTATAGCTTACCATCAAATGGATTCATCAGCGAATCATGGGCTAATGTTGCACAAGCACCAGCAGCAGCAGAAGCCAGAGGATGATGACCACTCGAATTAGCTCCAAAATAGTCTTTACAAAATTCATAGGTTGCAAAATGTAAAGCATGTGCTGGTCCTGCACCCAAAACAACTGAATTCACACCCTTCCATAAATTTCGAAGCGTCACTGGTGGTTGCTGTTGAATGATTTTGGTGTTGGACGATATCACTTGCATCCTTGTCTAGTACAATTGCTCCATCAGATACCCTACTGCATCTATTGAATGGCTCTCCATTTTACCTTTATACTGTCGACTGGATACATGGCGCAATGCTCTGCGATACCAGCTAAAGCACCTGCAAATGCGTTTTGTAACATGGTGGTGTTACTTCCTAGCGACTCGTAGTCGTAATCCTCTTCTTCTTCGGGATGATGCATTTTCAATGTGTTTCGAAAGAAAACTAGAGAGAGAGAGGAGACAGAGAGTGAAAGAGAAGGGAAATAAAAAAAAAAAAACAGGGTTCCCTGTTCCCCTTTAGGCGCAAAAAGTCCAGTTGTCATTGGGCCTCCTTAGAGACATCTTGTTTCCCCGCCGTGAAATCTGATAATCAAATCTCTCTTGCTGGATCAGCCATCATGGTGCTCTCTATGTGACACACTGGCAGATAAAACACATGGACACACCAAACATGCACACGATAGGGCCTATCTTTAAAGCTTTTAAAGTTTATATTTACCGTTAACCAAGTTTCATCTTTCAATTGAATATATCCGTTATCTGATTTTGATCAAATCTGATAAAGAACAAGTGACTCATGGCCTCATCATGTTTATCATCAAGCGCTTACAAACACAAGCTGCAGCCTTGACTTCTTGCATATTGAAACATAACAGGAAAGTAGATTAATAAAGGGCAATGCTTGCTATAGCGTTGGAGCATGCTTTCTCGGATGACAGTATGTATAATTTTGCAATGCCTTCACTTAAAATGCTCATTGAAGAAAATAGAGGCTCTTTGAATAGCATTTGTACATGCGATCCTGCAATCATCCTAACTGGCTATGCAAAATCTATCCAGAAAGGCATCTCATACCAAATTTTAGCAAATTTACAATCAACTTCTCAGGTTTTGATTCGCTTGTCTTGTATGTCTATTGTTTCCATCAGATAACCTTAATCACACTATTCGTAATACGACATTTGTAATCTACTATTTTTCTGCAGCTTTTTTCATTTTTTTTTTTTTTTTTTTTTTTACTCTATATAAGCTTGGTGTGTGATGATAATGGTGATGATTACAATTGAGTGGCTAGTAATATTAAGGAATAAATAAAGAGGGTGATGCTAGCGACGTTATTTCTCGTCTGTGGCTCTAGGGTTTGCTATTTTTAGTGATTCCGGTGCAATTTCGCGTACAGCTAGAGCTTCAATTGTCGTGTCGTTTTCTTCTAGTAACTGTGTTGCAGAATTCTTCCTTGTATAATCGCAAATCTTCTTTTCGAATGGAGGCAAACTCGGCAAGGGGCACAGTTTTCCATCATCTCCTTCCAGATATGAATGATGAGGTGTGCTTGCAGCAGTTATGGATGCAACCACTGTTCCATCAATAGACTGATAGTATGTATCTCTGGCTTTGTTGTGAAATGAGTCAATGTTGTCTTGAGCTGCACGTTCTTCGTCGCCGTGTCGTCGATAGGATTGACTGTCGCACTTTGAAGCTATGCTTGAGCTACTATCATCCTCCTCTTCGTCTTCATCTTCTTTCAATCCAGTATGCTTATGGCGAGATTCAAGCTGTTTTATGATGAGGTAGGAAGCAAGATACCCTGTTGACTGAAGTTAGTAAACATTCAAGTATCTAATTTTGATACACTTACAGTCAATTGTATACAAGATGGGTGTGCTGCCACCTAACACAGTCTTTGCCATCAAGATACCAGTGAGAATGTTTGACAAACATACACCAAAACTATTGAATTTGGTCAATACTTAAGGTCAAGCAGCACAAGATGATGCACTTACCAGTAGATAAGGCCTTCTGTGATCAGTGTCTTTTGAATGCTGCTTCCCAAGATACGGTAATGTCTGTAAATAACTAGCACAAAGCAGCTAGACAAGAATGTGTTTGATATACAATCAATGGCAGCCTTTGCAATCACAATGTATGTGGCTATGTCATGTCAAATGTGAGTTAACCGTAGCTAATTGTGTTCAACAGAGCTACTTACGATAATCTGTATCGCATAATCCAACACCTTGCTCTGATATGGACCTTCCAAAAGTCATGTTGGCAATGATAAAGGCTGCAATGGCTGCCAGTGGTATACAGCCAACGCCCAGAATCAGTTTGGATCGATTGTTACCCAAATAAGCTTTCCACAACAGCACAAATTGCAGCGATATGTCGGCAACATTGACACCTACGACTGAAAATAGCAGACGCTGTACACAGAAACGTTTAGTATTAGCTCAAGTTGCTATAAGAGTTGCCACTTACAAAGGTGCAATCAAAGTCTGGAGTTAATGAGGTGAGTAGGGTGACAAACGTAACCACGATGCCTAAGGTAGCTTGAGCAAATACAAGGCCTATGATGGGTTTTCTTGCTTTGTAGAACATTTGCCCTGCTGTGATTGATTGCCATATGAAGCATGACATACCAATGCTGACAAACATGATAGAGAATGCTGTCATGCTGGGGATGCTCTTTTCTGGGTGTGGTTTTGTAGTGGTGTCAGTATCCATTATTTACTGTAGCAGTAATGATAAAATTAAAAGAGAAAGAAAGAAAGGGTGAGAGAGTAGATCAACTTTAGGTGTTAATTTATTGTTTATTTATTTATTTACATAGCATAGAACAATGATGTTATAAAGCCCTTATGGCACCTTTATAACAAGTTTTTTTTTTTTTTTTTTTTTTTTTTTTTTTTTTTTTTTGCATGATCTAGTATGGTGCAATGATTGACAAAGGGGCATACGGCAGCTGCCAAGTGGCTATATTTGCATTCAAATCGATCAATGCCTTGAGGCTCTAGCCCATGAGCCTTTTGTTGAAGGTTTTCAGCGAATTCAAAGTGCTTTTTTTTTTATCGAGTTATATATACTCACTCATGTCCATATTCATTCTTCTTTTAATAGATTCATCTGTCAAGCATTCAAATGTAGGATGTGATTGGATTAAACTGTCAATACAATTAGGGTTCAATTGATGCAGGTTCAAGTATTGAGCTTTTCAGCAAATGAAAATACAGATAGAAGGATGATCTCCTTGAAAATCAAGTCAAATGGCACGGCCAAATTAACCATCAAACAGGCATTGGAGTACATTTGTACGGGTCAGCTCTCATCGCCTCAATCGACTACATGGAACGGCAGATCAAGTTACAAACAATTCCAGTGGTACACGCATCTGGCCCATACATCATGAGCACCTGCAATGAACACACTCTTTAAAGTCAAAAAAATTTATTGCACACAATAGAAAAATTATCTTCTCAATCTCAAAAAAAAGGCGTTTTTACTAAACACGCTGTCTGTTGGAAGATACTTGTCATAGAAATTGACAATAAACTCCTCTGGCTTGAAGCCAAACTTTTGATAGAGAATCTACAGGGAAGGTCAGTATACGTGTTCAAATCTACCTACAAGAGACTTTACCATAGCATTGTTGTTGGCTGATACATGCAATGTGATGTCCTTGGAGATGGCTGTCTGGAACAAGTGATAGAGCATAAACTGTCCTATACTGGCATTTGTCCATCCAGGTTCTACAGCAAAATAAGTGATGTAGGCTTCTGGTGTCATGAAGGCACATCCAATCACTCGCCGCTTGTACAGGGCAACAATGCTGAATTCAGGAAACAGCAATGATTCAGACACATCGACGCCCTCCCAGAAAGATCGACTCAGCAACATGTTTACCTGCTGCAAATGCTCCTTTTGAAAGTAGACGTAATCGATGCTCTCTCCAGGCACAACGCCAGAAGGTTCCTCTTGGCCTTTCTTGTGCGGCTTTCCATTACACGCCTTGATCTGGCCCATCAACAACATGCGTTTGGGCTTGTTTTGGAAATCGCGACGTATAAATGGCCGTAATTTACGGCCATTCCAGGACGATAGCCATGGCTCATCTCGAGTCAAGGTGTTTTTCTGTCGAATAGAGCCAAACAATCGCGAGGCAAATGAAGATGTGTACGGTGTCCATGTAATCTTGTCTAGTAAGAGTTGATTGTCCTGCTGTTGCTCTACTTGCTGTTGATTGGATGCTGGCTGAATAGTCGTGTCCTTGGGGATAGGCTCTAATGCATGGTTTGGCATACGTAGTAGGTGAATAAGTTGGCTGTCCATGTCAAAGAGTTTGATGCCCAAGTTGCGTTTCAGACGACGCACGCCTAGTTTACGCTTATATCTACACGCTGCTGGCGGAAGTTTTTTGGATGAGTGCTCTAGTTTTTGCAGTAGTAGCCATTCGTCTTGTGGCGAGAGTGTGGGGTTGGAAGTGCTGTTGTTGATGTTGCTGTTGTTGTGTGTGCTGGCTGCAGACTGAGATGGTGTGTTGGGTATATTGGATGATGTAGGTAGTGCGGATGGTGTAGGTGTAGGTGCAGCTGTAGATGTGGGTGGTGTATTTGGATCAAAGGAATCATCGCGCAGAGCACTGGTAAGCTCTGCCTTGATGACAGGCGTTGTCTCCTTGGCTCGCACAGGTTCTGTTGATGCAGTTGGTGTTTCCTCATCCATGGACTCTCTGGCTACTGATGATACTGGCGAAGATACAGCCTCTTTATCTGTAGGTGGTAATGTTGGTTCCTGACTGGGCTCCTTCTTTACCTTTGTATCCTCAAAATCAGACAGGGATTCTTCAGCAGACGACAGCTCTGACAGTGAGCTCAAATCCATCAAGTCATTATCCCCATCTGATTCGACGGGTGCTGCTTTGGCCTTCTTTTTCTTGGTGGCCGGTAAGCTCTTTTCGTCCATTTGAACTGATGATCTCTTTAACGGCTTCCTTAGCGTTGGTTTCACCCGGGTATGTGCTTTTTTGTCGTTTGCCGTTGATGCCGTAGGAGGCTCTATCTTCTGCAATGTCCACCATGCTGCGTAACATAAAAAAAAAAAAAAAAAAGGAAGAAAGCTTAGTAAATGTATCATTCGTCAAATGCTGACTTGCTGGTTACCACTTTGCTTGAACTTTTCAAAGCCGGATAAGAAAATGTTGCTGTGTGTTGATAGTACGCTTGCAATAGTGTTGTGCCAAGCTGATGTGCGCTGCTTCTCAGGACAGAGATAATCCCAGTAATCGTCAATGAATGCACACACATCCTCCTTCCATCGAAAGTAGAAATGATCTCGTCTGTCCTTTTTGGGCTTTTTGGCATTATCTAATTGAGCGTTTCTAATCAGGTTGTAGATGACGAGATGAACGATGGTAATCCAGCTAGAGGGCTTTCGCTGGAATGTCTCGGGCGCTTGGTTGCATACAGAGCAGCGAAAAACGCCAAATGTGTCTCCAAACAACAGTGGTTTCGGCAGACATTTGATGCAGCTGCGATGGAACCACTGCTTGCATTGATCGCACTGTAGCATGGGCTGGTTGCTGTGCTGCGTGTGTGAGTTGCATGTTGTGTAATGCGTCTATTTGACCTACTCTTTCATGCCTTTGCCACAGTAACAATACACATTCTCCATGTTGGATGTGTGCTCCTTGTTCCAGGTTAGTCCTAGCAACTAGACCAAGTCATTGTAGTTAGCAAACTAAAGCTATTTTTATTTATTAATGATAAATTTACATGGTAGGGAAACTTTTTCTTCATTCAAGCGACAATTGCATATATGCAAGAAAGGAAGAAAAAAAGCTCTAGTAGTAATATGAAAAGTAGAGATATGGGCATTTTGTCTTTTTTTTTTTTTTGTCTTTTTTTTTGAAATGGACTGCTAAAACCAATCCATTTGTGCACTGAAGGGCGTCAAGGCGGTGGTGGCCAATGTTGTGAGGGATGTGAAGAGGGAGGTGGAGGCAGTTGCTGTGAATAATGTTGTTGCTGTTGCTGTTGCTGTGTAGATGTGAGCTGAGATGGTGATGGTGGTGGTGGTGGTAACGACGAATTGGGGTAACTGGATGAGTAGTAGAACAAGGGAGGGGGATTCATCCGCGATCCACTATGATTATTAAACGACATGAGTTGCGGTTCATGCTGTGAAGAAGAAGAAGAAGAAGGAGGAGGAGGAGGAGGAGGAGGAGGAGGAGGAGGAGGATGTGATGGTGCTGTGGGTAACGGATACTTTAAAGATGCTTTTGAATGAGAGTGATATGGATCTGAATGTACAAAGTAAGGCGATGGTTGTTGCTGCTGCTGCACACGATCCACATTTGCATTACTGCTTTCTTCTTGTGCATAGTATCGATTTGTATTTGAGCCCACTGACGATGAGGATTGTGGCGATGAAGACCACGCATCTGGCTGCTGCTTGGAGCTATACGATATATATCTTGTGGGATTCGGAGGCAAATCAACCCTGTAATGAGAATTGACTGTTGCAGTGGGCGGCGTGGGTGTTGTAATAGAGGCAGTGGATGTGGTCACATTGGAGTTGGATGAAGACATGCCGCCTGGCGTTGGTGGCGATTCATCGCTGGTCCCTTTGTACGTCTTTGCCTTTTTGCTGTTGATTGTCGAGGTTGGTGATGGCGTGACGGAGCTATTGGCATCTTTGTCCTCTGTATCACTGATTTTGCTCAACTTTCTCCTCTGTCGTAATTCTTTTCTAATGCGAATCTTGAGCCCTTGATCTGCAAATGATCTGGACAAAAATGTGGATTCCTCCATTCCAGGAAACCTAGAGAATATCCCGCCCCTGTCAGCATATCAACCCTTTTTCTGCCACATCACTAGACTTACTTTTTTGCAGAATACACAAAAAACTTTTTAGATATAATGGATCTGCAATGGAACACCTCTTTACCGATGATTTCAAACAAACTCAATTTCAATCTATAGCTTCCCTCCATTCTCACTGATAAATCTGGAAAAACAAAGAAGCCTGCATCCGTATTATCAATGTCCTTGAGATGATATAATGATGACACAACTGATCCTGTTGTACTGCGTGTCTTTCCGTCTCTCAACAGATGCAATTCCTCGTCCAAATCAGCTGCCATGAGCGAAGCGTACATGAAATAATATGGATTCTGCAAATAGGCACTAGACGATTGAATCAGTACGAATGTAGTAGGTGTTGGTAACGACTGTAGTTACTTTTTCTCTGCTGATGGCAGCTTGGCATCGATGACTTTCAGCTGAACAATAGCTAGTGTAGTGTTAATTGCTACTGCGTAAATCCTTGCTGTTTAATTACTTACGAGGAGGATCAATGGGTCTTCTGTCAGCTAATTGCATGTGTTCAATTAGTCTTGCATTTTTTCAAGAGCGTCTTCTCACTCTACCTTTCTCCCCAACACCACACATTCTGGATTGCTTGGGTTGCTGCCTCAACGTTAGTTGGTAATCGCTATTCAATCAACTGTTAAAATCAGCAAAATTTTAAATGCCCTGTTTTCTTTTACATTTCGTGTCTATTTTCTCGTCTCTGCTTGACAGTTGCAAAGTGGTAGGAAACAGATTCATCCATAGAGCATTCAATATTACAAAGAGAGTAAAGGAAAGGTTGGGATATTCTTCAAGTCAAGTTGCAAAAAAAAAAAAAAAAAAAAAAAAAAAAAAAAAAAAAAAAAAAAAAGAAAGAAAAAAAAAGGGGGAGGTGAAAAAAAATTAGAAGCTTCGGTCTGCTTCCTAAAGCGTATTATACGCACACTCACACAGATTCAGCTTCAGTGACCCTATCGCTGTAGGCATGAAAAAAAAAAAAAAAAAAAAAAAAACCTGACAAACGGCAGGAAGCTTCTTTTGGTAGGAGTTTTGGCCTGGTTTCAGTGATAGTACTCAAAAGGAATTTTATTCTTCCAAAATTATAGTAGAAGCTATCGAACATTTGACCAATGAACGAATGAAGGATGCGTTTAAATACATTTTATGGATTTTTGATGGTAGTCCATATGAGAATAGTCCTTTTTACAGAGCAAGGAAGACGTAGAAGATGCACAATCGAATCCACAGCCACTCTCTGAGAGGAATAACCTAGTTTCATGTATGCATTGCAGCAGTGAATTTTATCTGTATGGTTTGGGGAATATACCACGCACAGTGCATGTCTGTTTGTGTTGAATAATCAACTTGAAGCAAGCATACCCTATAGATATTGTATCAAACTGACTTCCTAAATCGTGGCTCAAATGGTATTGATTTTGTAAAAGAAGAAGAGATGATGAAAAAGGGCTAGCCACGACCAGAAGCTTGCATAGCCTTGTCACTGTTGCACCCACATCCACAAATAGAGACTAACAGATCCAAGGTGGTATTGCAACATTTGAAATAAAAATACAGTTAACAAGCAAGCTTCAAAAGGTATAAAAGCACTGGAAACTGTACATTGACTTTGAAAGAAGAGATTATCCTGATTGCTATCGCCCATTCATTGCTCTACACGACTATGGTGAAACTTGTAAAAAAAAAATTGTTTATTTACGTTATATGTATAGAAATATTTAAATGGGATATTGACAGTAGCGATCTTTGATACTAGCAAGCTATTGGAACAAATTGGTTAGTAAGCCCAGCATGGATTGACCAGTCAACATATAACATACCTCTATAATGCCTTCAGTTGAAGTGCGAATAATGTACTGATGTTCCTTTTGATTATACACATTATGGCTTTCTAAAACAGCGCCCTTCTGATGTTGGTTGGTACGATCATCCCACACGAGTTGATATCTACGCCATTCAAAATCGAAAGGAGGGACACCGATGAGATCAATTGTAACATCCACCATATCACCTATAACGAGTGTAAATATCAGTACAACAGTGCATCTTCATATTATAATAGCAAAGCTCATTACCTTCTTCGACGCTTTCCACCACGTTCTTGCCACCACTGACATAGGAGGATGGGATTTCATGGATTTGCTTTGTTAGATTCTTGGGGTACGACTTGCACTTGTTTCTTTGATCACCAACAGAAACAACAGTGATGTTACCAGGTTTATCGGCCAGCAAGGAAAGCTTGGATGAATGGGCTTTCGCGATTTCGTTTCTGCCGTTAAAGAGATATTGTACAGTGAAGGGCCCAACGCCAAAGAGACTGTAATCAATACTATCACCAACACATACATCATCACAGGTGTCAATAGACGAGATGGTTGCAATTTCCAGTGCTTTGACGTTAATCGTCTCGCTGTCAGTCACCTCAGTACCACATCCATTAGCATCATCCACGCTCTTGAGTGAAATCTTGTAATTGCCGGCAACCTTGAGCTCGTCATCCAAATTCAACTTGTACTTGGTGGTGCTGGATTCAATCTGATGAATGCGACCATACTTTTCAGACTCCAAACGAACATGCACCTCGGCCTTGAAGGGAGCAACACCCGTGAATTCAAGATAGATGGGATCCATATCAATGCTGCCCAGTGTTTCGCCAACACACAAGGTACGGTCTCTGCGAGACTTGGAGAACTTGACAGTAGGCGTAGCGTGGACAATTTGATGCACCTCCAATTTGTCAATGCTGAAAGGATTCGTGTAATGTTGATCAGCAATCTTCTCAAAGACATAGCGATACTTTCCGGCTTCGCGCGTTTTGAGAGGCAAATGGACTCGCTTGCTACCAGCAGTGATTTCGTCTTGACCAAGGTAATGAGAGCGGATGCCACCAATGGAAGCACGGTACTCCTTGTAGAGACAGTAGAAGGGTCCACTGCCGTTGAATTCGATATCGAGAGAGTCACTGGCATGTTGGCATACAGCACCACGTTCAAAGATGTTGCGACCTATATCAATGGCTTGATCCTTGGGAATAGATAGCGAGGGTTTGTCCAACCACTTGACCAAATATTGGGGCTTCAACACATCGCCACTGCAGATGGCATCGTCCACTCTCAAGAGATCGTAATGACCGGCATGTCTCACTTCAATTTCAGCATTGGCGTTGTCAAAGCGACGTGTGACCAAGCTGCGTTCGCCCATTTCAACATTGTAGTAAGACACTGTCCATGGGCCTTCACCGGTTAAGCCAATGGGGAGTTGAACAGAGGAGCCTTCGGTGACCTCCACAGTGCGCACGGGTTCATTGTCAGTCAAGAAGAAAGCAGTAGGACGATCACGACGCACATCCACAGTGTAGTCACGAGCTTCCAGTTCCTTGGTACAGCCATTGGCATCGGTGATGTTGACCAAAGAGACGATATGCTGACCAGCAACATCGAATGGAGGCAACTTCATGGTGTAAATCTCGTCTTCAATGTAATCACCATACTTTTGATCGCCCACAGTCCACTTCAACTTGAAGGGTGGTGTACCTCGCAAATCTACATCCACAGTCAAATCCTCATTGAGACAGGTACGAACACGACGGTTTTTGGCCCTGAATTTGGCGTCAGGTTGAGGATGGACCACTTGCTTGATGGGAGGGATGTTGAGAGAGCGCTTTTTGTAGTGACGATCGTCCACTGTGGTAAATTCATACGTGTATTCACCACTGCTGCTCGGTAAGTACGAGAAAATGTGACGAGAGCGATCAATGACTTCACGTTTACGATCAACAACCTGCTTTGCGCGACCACTGTGCTTGATAACGGTGTATTCCAGAGTGTAGGGAGGAGCACCCACCAGTTCAGCAACAAACTTCATGCCAATCTCGTTGTCACCAGCACATTCAGATGGAATAGCAGTATGGTGGAGTTTGACAGCAGGAGGCTGGGGTTGAGCAACAAGACAGGAGGAGGGGAATTTCACTTCACCTTGACAGAACTTGTCGCTGATGGAGACAAGGCTGTATTCACCGGGAGTAGATACTTGGATAGACTTTTCATGGGGCTTCAATTTGGCCTTGAACGCTTGGTCAGCAGCACCAGCAAACTTATATTCCAAGTGGAATGGACCAGAGCCTTGGACATCCAGAGGCAAATGAATCGACTTTTCACCGACAAGAAGGTTGATGGGCTCCTTTTGACTGCAGCCAAAGTTGACAGCAGGGCGACGATGCACTTGCAAGGATCGCGATGCCAAGTTGGACAAATCGACTTCATTTCCTGCACCATCTCTCACTTTGGATAATTGATACTCTTGTTTGGAGGCGGTTTCCAGTGTGAGATTGAGGTTGATATGGAGCTCCTTGACAGCAGCCCATGAGTAATCTGAATCAGGCTTGATGCTAAAGAGTGAAGGCTCAATTGTCTTGGGGCCATTGATGCGACGTAGTAAAGGCGATTCAAAGTCATCGGGTTGAATTCTGTTGAGCTCGAGCTTCTTTACGTGATTGCCGTCGTCCATTTTTCTGGTGTAATATACATCGAGTGGAGGAACACCCATCACTTGGAACTGCAAATTCTCTGTATCCCCAGTACAGTAATCTGTGGCTGGCACAGGCTTGATATGAGCGTAAGGACAGGTGAAGACGAAAGCTTGCTTGTTGTCAAGGCGAATGCTGACACCTTGCTTTGAAACGATTTGATCGATTTTGTAAGCGCCTGGTTTTCTGATGCGAATGTAATAGTACTCGACACCTTCCTTTGCGTGATTGATTTCAGTTGCTCTCTGGATATTCTTGCCAGTGTGTTCATTGACTGTGGTCAGGCCAGTGTCAAAATCAAGACGAGAAACGAAGATGGATTGAGGCGTTGTGTTGTTCAGAATGATGGGTATATAAATGTCTTTCTTTCCAATTTCGTTTGTCGATAAACAGTATACTTCATCACTCGGGTTCAATTTGGCAGTACTACATGAAAAGAGGGGGTTGTTAGCTGGTGCTGCAAGATACATCCTTTGCTGTGCTTACCCATAGGGAAGGATGTGCAAAGTATGAGCACCCAAAATATGCGACGAGTTGTGAACAATCTTGTTGACATTGGCAAGCTGGCCTCTGGATACGATGACCTTCTTGATAGCAGCTTCGCCAAAGATGCCTCTAAACAACACAAAGCCAAAGCCGTACTATATAATACATTAGTTATGGACATGGGATGGCATGTGTGCTTAACTTACAATGGGAATAGTAAAGACAAGCACATCAAGCCAGCATAGGAAGACACCAAGTAGCAGCGTCTTGAGCAGACTGAACTGCAGCCAAGGGATTTGAGCAAAGTACAGAGCGAACAAGTAGATGATATCAATGAACCACCACTTAAGCAGGGAGCTGCCATGCTGTTCGGGATAAGCAGCCATGTAGGCTCTCCAAAAGTCGGCAACCTTGAGAGCTTGTAATAAGACGAATATTGAGAATGCCCACAGACGTTGAGTAGGGAACTCCATTCTCGTTGCAGGTATTAATGCTCTCTGATGTGCATAGGGCACAGGAACACCTTGTGCTTGAACTACGGGTGGCATAACCTTTTATTGTATGATTGGATTAGTGTTCGACTGTGTACTAATATTGAATCAATGTATAAAAGTGGTGATGTCCAATATCAGTGTATGTGTGAATTGAATAAAGGGAGAAAGAGAGAGAGAGAGAGAGAGAGAGAGGACACACGGTCTACGCGTTGAATCCAATTTTGCATACTAATTTTTTTTTTTTTTTGAAAGCTATCATGGAGCCGTCACCTTTTTTTTCAGGTTACATGGTATATGGCAACATGGAGTCGTATTATACATGAACATGGACATGAGAGAGCTTTACATTACCACCATATACATGGCCATAGGATATCAAGACATGTTGCTGCCGTTTGTTGCAGCAAAAGCGATCCAAATATCATCGAAATGTAGCTGATTGACAAGCAACGTTTGATCTGGCATCCAATTGTTTACAGGTGAGTGTCAAGCGTGGCTGAAGGTGAAGGCGGGTGCTCAGGGTCAAATGGATTAGAGCTCGACACTTGAAGAGATCAAAGGTTTATTCAATGAAAATGACACAATTCTTTTAAACAATGGGATGATAGAAGAATGCTAATGCAACAATGGCATAACAAGCCAAGAGCAAGGCACCTTCGAGCCAGTTGGATTTGCCATCAGCAATGAGGTAGTTGACAACCAAAACACTGGAGAACAAGACAACAGTTTCAAAGATCTCGAAAAAGAATGTCATGGGGACATCAATTACCCAGCCAGTCAAGACGAGCACAGGGGAGACCAAAAGGCCAATTTGAAGAGAAGAAGAGATGGCAATACCGATACACAAGTTCATCTTGTTCTTCATAGCAAACGTGACAGAGCTGACATGTTCAGCAGCACTGGTTTGAGTAAATGTTTAGTATCCATGTAGTCGAAATCCTCCAAACGAGACTTACTTTCCGACAATAGGCAAGATGATGAGACCCACAAAGGTTTCGTTCAAGCCCCAAGCCTCAACCACACCTTCAATACTAAATTAAAAGAGAGAGAGATAGAGAGGAAATGAGTAGATGCAAGTGTAACATTGACTTTAATCAACTTACGCGCCCACAAGACTTTCAGCATGAATAGCAATGAAACCAGCAATGACCAACAAACTAGAGTGGTATCATCAGCTTACTAGGCTATAACACATCACCTTTGGACTTACGAAATAACAGAGAAAGCAAGCGTGGTGTGAGGCTTCTCTTCCTCATCAGCTTCATCTTCAAACAACTCGGAGTGAGTCTTGAGTTGGAAGACCAAATACAAGACATAGATGACCAAGAGAATGATGGCAGTACCATGACTGAGATTGACGATACCCGTATCGACTTCAGTTGTATGAGCAGCAGTTGCGCTGAAAGCAGCAGGAATCAACAAAGAGAGAGCAGTAAGGCCCAAGAGAGAAGTGGAGGTTTGTGCAGCTAATGTAAAGTGATGTAATATATCAGTTACCCTTACACAAGATGTATACATGGCAAATCTTACCAGTAGCGTTGAAAGATTGCTCGGAACGACCAATACCACCCAACAAGAAACAACAGCCAAGAACCTATATTGAACAATCAACACGCCATGAACACTCCATATCGCCATCCGTTACACACTTACGAGGAGAATGTTTGACAAAATAGAACCCAAAATAGAAGCTAAGCAGTAAAATGATGAATTTCTAAATTAAATAATACCCCCTTATTTCTAGCGTTACCTTGAACGACACGCACTAATCCTTCCTTCAAAGCAATCATGCCAAGAATAAGCTCAACTGCATTACCAAATGTAGCGTTCAAAAGCTAGTGAGCGGTTTCAAATGTTAGCCAACATGCACTCTGGTATTGATTTCCATCACTTACAGAGCCAATAACAGAACCAGATCTAAGTGCAATTTCCTCGGTAGCTGTGAAATGTGTTGGTGTACACATACAAATACACTGCATCATGTGAGACTTACCAAAACCAAGGAGCTTGGCGAGTGGGATAATGGCAATGAAATTCAATGAAAAGACAACAGTGTCTGAAGCACCAGAAAAGATGATGGCGATAGGAACAAACACCAAGAGCCAGTTAATCTTGGAAGAGGAGAGTGTATGCTTGAAGGATGACATGAAGGTCAGGTCCTCTTCCTCTTGGCCGTGATGAGGCAACAAATGTTCACGTTCACTCATTTTTTTTTTTTTTATCAAAGTATAAAGGGGAACACAGAAAGAAGAAAAAGAGAGTTCTTGGCTCAAAATATTTTTTTTATATATCAAAGGTATGGAGTGGTTTCACAAAAAGTTAAATGGAGCTCGATGGGTAAAACATTTGCTTGTTGAATTAGGAATTTGATCGTCGTTTTCTTCCATATTGGATTGTGGTGCGTATTTATTTGTAATACAGGCACTATGTAATGGTGCTTTAAACGTATAAGCTTTATTCTGGGATAATGTCGTTTGTTTGGTGGAGGTCATGATCCTTCCGTTTATGTTGCATTTTGTCATTGAGTCGGTTGAATTCTCCCATAGCGCAACATTAACAACACCGCAGCAATTACAGCAGGAGGCTACTGACGCTCAGATAAAATGAAAGGATGATGGCCCATCCTGCACTAATCTCAAATTGGTTGGCTAAATTCAACAATTATATCAGGTGTACTCCATAATGGATACCTATAGAGTGTGGTGGATGCCATGGAATGAGAGAGGTGGGCTGCATTAAATCGAACAGTGTACCCACTTGGTATTCACAACCAACATATTGCATGAGCATCTGCATTTGGAATGAATATTTTACAACCATTACTAAAACAATATGCCAATTGCTCAACAGCAGCCATACAGTGTGGCTAAATTAATTTGCAGTACCTCTTTGGTCTGCATTTATCTTCATATCATTTTTAAGACTATCGATTACTTTCAACGTTAAACAGGCACTGCTACTGCCAGCTGCCAAACCCAATTAAATTTTCGATTGCATTCTCTATTTCCATTCGTCACTTTTGACTAAATTTCGACTTGATTGATATATTTTGATAGATTTGACTATATAAAGTGTAACAATCATTCAATACTCCCTTATGCTTTTCTAGAGTACTTTTCAAGGAGCATCCAATGGTACCAAATAAGATGGATGATGTGGATAAACTTATTGAGTAGTTTACGAAAATATGAAAAGCGGTTTCTGGCCAAAAAGTCGAAATTTTGCATATCAAAGTCCCACAAAGATGATTTCAGGAACTCCGTTGGATCGATAGAAACATTTTGATTCAAGATATACCATAGCAAAAGTCTTTATTTTCAAGGCGAAAAACGCGATCGTTTGATTTTTGATGAAAACCATGAGGGGTACCTCATGCTTTTTGATCGATTTTTCGCCATGTTTTTTTTTGGTCCTCAAAAAAGTTGAGCAAAGGTGTCAGGAAGTAACTCCTAGACGAGAGCAATTGTTTGTTGCTATTCTGACCATCTAAAACGGCCTTGAACGCGAGAAAACGCGGCTCAAATGCATCCAATTTTTTGCTGAATTTTGCATAGTTTTGAGTATTCAGAGGGAATACAAGTATGTTATAAACTTGTATATAAGCTGCTGCATTGATGCGGATGTGGGGCATTGCAGGAGAGTTAGATCCATAACTTAAAGCTGTGTAAGAGGGCTATTATTCTCTTTTGATGTGATATGACTGAACAATAGGGTACTTTTACTCATAATAGCTCACAACCCTTCCAAACATTACCTAGGTACTGCATGACTCCCTGTACCCGCAAGTTGATTTTTATCAAGCATAAACTGCAAAATCCGGAGCTTGACGAAAATCAATAGAATGCTATTGATCCCATCATACCAACACCCCAAACTACAATGTATACGTACTAGCACATTCACATAGGTATCAAACAAAGAGGTACGGCGGAAGCAAAAGAGGTATGTATGGCAATCTTTAATTGAAATACAATGAATGTGTAAATGCTCTAAATAAATCCTTATATACAGTGTATATCTTGACTCGACTTAAACACAGTCAGAAAGCTTAATCATGAGCACCCTGAGGATTCAAGATATCATTGACGCTCATCACACCATGCACATTTGAAACAGCTTGCATAGGACTTTGACTGGGAGTCGTATCCATAAGACTTGGCGATCTCGATGTGTCCATACCGTTAATTTGCTCTGAAGGAAGTAGGGTTGTGTCCATGGTCTCTACACTTTGCGCATCGACTTCCATGAATTCCACTGACGTCTTCTCATGATCGTCTCTTGTTGTTGTTGGTGCTGCCCCTCTACTCAAACGGCTGCTCCATCTCGTAGGGGGAGGTCTCGGTGGAGACGCCTGTTGTTTTGATCTTTGTCTTCTTGGTGTATCTGGCGCTGCTCTGTTCTCATCCTCATCCACAAAATCATCATCGTCATTAGTTTCGTTATACTCGTCTTCGTCAATGCCATAAATGTCATCAAAGTTGTAATGCACTCGTTGACTTCGATTTCCTCTAGATCTAAGTGTGGTGGGTGTGATGGATACTTCTACTGGTATTAATTTTCGCATTTCAGCCCTCTCTTTGCGTAATTTTTTCTGCTCCTCCTTGTCTGCAATGTCATAGATTTCTTCCGTGATCGTCTTGATAAGGGCCTTTTCTAATCTAGATGTCGTTCCTGAGAAACTGTCTACTAGTTGCTCTAAATCCTGACGGTTTCTACACAATGTCTCCCATTGAGACAGAGATTTCGTGCTGTTGGTTTCACGCCAAATCCACGGCGAGTCTAATGAGCGCACACAATCAGCATTCAGCGATTCCTAGCCCACTCCTGTTTCATTTACCTCCAAATTGCCAATATGTACGCTTCTTGGAATCTGTGCCCACAGAACGAGCAATGATGGGGTTGGCAGCTGTCAAACCATCCTGTAAATTGTAAGTGTCCACGATGAGTTTCACTGCTGAGCTATCTTGCAATTGCCATTCTACTAGTGAATATAATATATACAGCTTTTGGTGCAAATCAATAATGGATACGCGTCTGGGTTCTCATTCGATTCTGGCCTTGACAGGCTTACCTTGATATCGATAGGGAGCGCATTGTAGTTTTGTTTCAGCAATGGATTCGATTCCAAGTCAATGTCAAATGTCTTCATTTTGTCAGTAATAAGCTGCTGTAGGGAGTTCTTGAATGATCTATTGCAATGAATGATGCATTGAGTTTTTGCAGTGATGAACAGGTAACGTCGACATACATACTCTACGGGTTTATTACGATTGAGGATGTTGCCTATGCAAGCACAAATGATCTGGTGTATTAATTCACTCTCCTGCTTTTGTATTTCGTCTTCCAGATCCTACGCCATTCTAGTGAGCACGGCAGCTTACGGCAAAAAGACATATAGATTTACCTGAGGCGTAAAGGAGGGCAATTTATAGTATTGAGGAGACACTTCCTGATGTGGGTTGAATGTAGCTGAAAAAGCGTATATAAAAGCTACCTGCCATTGCTGCAAAGATGAGAACGAGTAAGAAGGGGCATCTGCGCTTTCAATGTTTGCAGTAGCAGCAGTATCAGACATGTATATTCTGTTGAAATCAAGAAAGAAAAAAGATTTTCATGATGGATGTTTGAACACCAGTCTTTTTAATGCTCGTATCATGCTTGATTGATTCTGATTTGCAGAGTGATTGACCAATGCCTCTAGGCTGAGAGTCCCTGGGTTTGTTTGTCGTTAGACGTTCAATAGGACAAGTTGTTCGTTTTTATTATGAATTGAATGCAGTCTTAATCAATCTTGACATTTTGGTAAATTTTACGTACAAACTGACTTGCTGCCGAATGGCCGGTGAAGCCCAACATACAGAACATGCCCAAGGAGAGGATTGCGGTATAGCCAAAGTAGAAACTAGTCTGGAACATGCCTGTCATTCTGCTCTGATATTAGATGTCATTTGTCACACTTGCCACTATACGACTTACTTTGTCTTGACCATAAAGTAGTATACGGAATACAGGTAAATGTAGCCGGCAGTAGACGCACATGTCATGAAGCTTATCCAGTGCCTAAAGAGTCCTTTATTGAGGCGGGTCTCTTCCTTACTCCGTGCATCCAACACTTACCATCTGTGATCCTCCGAGTTCAACAAAAAGTATGTACTCACAATGGCAACGCAGGCACTCACAGTTAATAGAATGATAAACACTAAAAACATAAAGCCATAGACGTAATAAATCTTGTAGGTCCAGAAGGAGGTAAAGATAAAGTATATCTCAATAAAAATGGACCCAAATGGCAAGATGCCACCCAAAGCGACTATCATCAATGGTTCAGCATACCACACCTTTTCAGGGATAGGGCGAGGAATAGGGTTGACTCTGCAAGGGAAATCAACTTGACTGCCCCAGTTACGGCCTACAATTGTACCCAGCAATGTCAAGGGGAAACACAGAAAGACCCATAATGCAACAACGGATAACAGCGTATAGAACGAAATGGCACGAGAGCTTGAGTAGTAGATTGCCAACATATTGATGAAACCGCCAATCAAGGAAACAGCACCAGGCCATAAACTAGCTGTCATGACCACCGTTTTGACCCAGTCCTTACCACCATATCGAGTATAATATCTTGCGCTGGTGTATCCTGCTACAAATGATGTCAATGCATACAAAAAGATGGTAGCTGTCAAAATGGTTGCACGCTCAGCATACAAATCGCCCAGAATAGTGTACAGAATTACTACACCACTAAGAATAACAAGCTGAGATCCAGTACCCATCAAAGCTGACAAGAGCATCAAGCGTGGAGGTTGACGAAACACATCGCCATGCACTTGCTTCCAGCCATATTCATCTCCTAAATCTCTGTCCTACATCCACGCACATGGATCAGTAACAAAGCATGTCTACTATCCTGTTTCTATACTCACGAAATCCGTAAGACCTTCTTCGCGGTCATATCGTGTGAAATCACGCTTCACTGTTCTCAGCAAAATCACAGACACAAGGCCAGTCAAGAACAGAACCATCATAAAGGAGCTGAATATAGACAGCCAATGAACCTAGGTGATGAATTCTTGTTGGATCCAGCGCCAGAAAAACTTCCCCATAAAATGCAACTGCTCACCTTGTGTTCAAAGAAATCAGTCTCCAATAAGCTGTCAAAACGATCTTCATATGCAACATCTGTTGGATTCCAATCTACCGAGTATGTAAAGCTCAATTCCAGTGATTTCTGATTGTATTTGAGTTCAACAGGATTGGCGTGTTGTAGGCTGACAGAGATAATCTATCCGAGTAGAGCCATTAGTGTCATTTTGCATGCAACACGCATCTCCCCTACTTGATTTCTGTTATATTCAAAGGTGAAGCTCTTGTGGGTATAGACATAGAGCGGCTTAAAATGAGGATCCATAGGCTCGTCTGCACTTTCATCTCTTCCCACCGTGCCACTCACTGGTAAATCATCTAATACGGAGCAGTCAGTACATTGCATATGCATTTCGTGCCCTGATGTCATACCAATAAACATGGTATACCAATATTGATTATCCACTGCATAACGCAAGACATCAATATCTTTTGCATCCAATGTCTCCTTGCAGTACAGCTGATTGGCTTCGGTTTCTACACAGCTTGTTTAATCGCCTTGTTCTTTCTGCTATCAAATAAGCGCTTACTCAAATAGGTGATTGGGATGCCAGAATTCACCAGATCCATGCCTTGCAATGCTTCGCCTAATGTCTCGTGATGATGTTCCAAAGAGTGTGGACCATGGCAAAATGGTAATTGAAAATAGGGGTATGTTTCCTGCCTGTTGTTCAAGGGCCCCACTGTATTCATCCAAACCACCACTTCATCGCCTTCTTTATACTGGCTGCTCGTTAGAATTGATCAAGCGTATCAACAGCACACTTACCACATGGTCGTGTTCATCAGCCAACACTGTTGTCAGGAGTGTAAATACGGTCAAGGCCGCAAGCACTGCTCGTGCAAGGCCTCCTCTTTCTTGACTCCAGTATTTCATATGCCAAACGAGTTGTATAAAAGATTAAAAAAAAAAGTAAGAGAAAGAAGAAAAAGGAGCAAAAGATAGCTAATTGCACCAAGTGTTCAACCCACACGACTCAACAATAGTAGTAGCCATCATTTATTGAAACGCAGCTTCGTCTCCAAGCTAAACGCTGCTTCAATTACCAAATGAACAGCTTGGCATTAATTATTTGCATTAAATGCACTCTCGAGTAATATTCTGGAATTTTATAGATACTAACGCATGTAACTGCTCATATTTGGGACCCATTCGAGGCCAAGCATGCAGGACTGTTATGGATCTAGCTCTCTGGATATGGCATTCGTTGGATGAATCTACAACATCCAGACAGGCATTGCAAGATACAACGAATGAAATCAATGATATGTTATAGTTGTAATGAACGAATGCATCTTTGAGATGAGGTGAAAAGCTAGTTTAGCTTCGACGCTTGGGTTGCTAAAGGTACATCTGTTGCGGATAATGAGAGTGTGGTACTAGCAGTGATGGGAATTGCCATGGATGTTGCATGATAATGATGGGTGAAGCGTCTGACGCAGTACAACAAGTGTTCCATTCATTCAAATATCACTCTCAACATACGGATTATGATTTCGATGGCAGGACAATGCAGGCTTTGCGGGTATATTGTGATGTTGTTTGGGGCGAAAGCATAAGAAGGAGCCATTGTTGTAGTATGATCGCGGTGATAAGGTGGGCTTGGCTGTGAATGAGCACATGTTGTTTCTGATGATGTACATCAGTAGTAGATGCACTTGTTGAGAGAAAGAAACTTGTGAGTTGTCAATCGCAAGGATAGTACGGCTTGGTTCTGACAAAGAATATTTAACCATTTTGAATACGATACGATGATTCAAAACGGTGAATGGTTCATTCATAGTCTGTTTACCCATTTGGCCTTGATATATCTTACTAAGAGTTTGGCTCAGCCAAAGAAGAGTGTTTGGTTGGCAATGATATTAAAAATACTGGTTGATCATCAGAAAGGCATTTGGGTCAGCCAGCAGCAGGGCCACCCGCTGCTAAAGCTAATTCAAACTCAGATTATTTTTTCTGCTTAAATATCGGCTAAATCTCGTCTTTCACCTTTCTTTCGCTTTTCAAATTTTACATAGTTTGATCCTCGCTGTAAGAAAAATCCCTGAAAAAGCGATCGCAAACAACAAATAAACATTGTAACGATTGATCGACATGTCAAACATCGTGATCGACCAATCCGCCATTCTCGCTCTTGTGGAATCTGTGAAGGCATTACACTCTCGTCTCGATGTCTTTGAAAAAGCGCAACAGGCTCAACAGGCCCTGAATGATCAGTTCAGACAGGATGTGAATAACCTTCATTCTGTTATCAGCAATCTCGAGAAGCTCGTCCGCTCTCCTACCACCGCTCCCGCCAACCCTCCCAACACTGTCAACTCGGATGCCTCTACGACGCCGGCTCCACAGCCTCAACCCCACCCATCAGGTACCCAGCCACCCCAATGGACACAAGTCCTTCAACGTCCTGCTTCTGCCAACCCCAAACGCCGCCGCGAATATGCCATCCGTGTTCTTCAACCACCACGCACTCCTACTGACACTCCTGCCTATGATGTTATTCATCTCCACCGTGCTCACCGTATGTCTCACGCCGAATACCGTGCCACTCTCGCTGCCGTTGGCATCGATAGTAAGCGCATCCTCGACGTTACTTTCCCGGCTCGCAATATCGCTACCATCTTGATCCACACTGACTACCGAGACGACATCCTTCGCCGTTTGACTGAAGGTGGGCTCACAGCGATCCCTGATTTCAACCCTCTCGATGCTCAACACGTTGCCGACCCCAAATTTGCTGATATGCCTGCCCCTCAATTGGTTCGTATCGCCGCCGCTCTTCACGCCGACAGATGCGTCCGCACAGTACGCTTTGTCAAGCTTCATACTGTTCCAGGTGTTCTCAAGTTCTTCATTTCCCAAAATTGGATTTCCACAGCCAAAGCTCAAGCGCTTTCCGCTGAACTGCTTCCTCGCCCTCCCAAACGTACTCCCAACATTCACTCCAACCTCGGTCAACTATTACTTGAGCCCAGCATAGCATCTCAATTACGCAAACCTGTGCTGTACGATCTCTTTGGCAATGTCGTCGAATCCGATTTCATGGAGGTCACCGAAGAATTCCACCCTAGTGCACACTCGACTGACCCCGAAGAATCTCATCAATGAGTGAGCCTTCATTATCTCCTCTAGTCAATCGTTCGGCTCCTCTTCCTAATGTCTTTGTCCCCTCGGTATCTTCTAATTCAAATAATATTCAACACACTCACTTGTCTATTCGTAGTCTTAATTGTCGTAGCTTATCCAAACCATCCAACGTCCCCGCCAGTCAATCCTTTTGTCGCTTTCTGCGCCATTCATACGACCCGCCTCCCAGTATTCTCTGCCTCCAAGAAACCCACGCCCACGAACCCACCATCCAAAACCGCCTCAACATACAACTACAAGCTCAATCATCCATTTGGACATCCCACTGCGGGATAGTAAGTCTTCAACCTCACATTATTCTAGATCCTATCTTTGTTTCCGAGGACGGTCGAGTTATATATTGCAATGTTTCCCATTCTACTAATAAGTTTCCCCCTTTAAAGATCATGAATATCTACGCACCTGCCACTCATTCCGACCGATATGCCTTTTATGACCAACTACTTCAGCAGCCTCTCTTTCAAGCCCTTCTCAACAACATGCACACCGCTGATGGGATGCATAACAACTACCTGGCCACCGTCCCTGATGCTCCCTCTATTGTGTTAGGTGATTTCAACTACAATTTTCGTCAATATCGCCCACCACCCACCGTGGCATCCACTAACATTCATCCACAATGGCTTTTCCACTCGGTGCTTACCCATTATTATCAGGAAAGTACGCATGAATTAAGTCAGGACCCTTTGGTGCCCACATTTCGCCGCAACACCACACTCTCTACCATCGATTACGTGTTTATGGATCCTCAACTTTTAGATTTCAGAACCGATCACTTCGTTCACTTTGTTCATTCTGAATGGACCGATCATGCTCTACTTTCTACACAACTGACATTTGCGAACCCGGATTTTGGTAAAGGTCTATGGCGAATCAACCCCCAACTAGCTCACAACAAGTTCTTTCAACAACGTCTGTTTGCTAAACTTGACGAGTTCCACGATCAAATAGCCTCCGAATCCGCTGGCATCAGGCCTCAGGAAGTTTGGGATCAGCTTAAAGCAATTACCCGTCAAGTCGCAAGAAGTTGTAGTCGTCGACAGGCCGAATGGCGTCGTCGTCTGCTCTGTCGCCTCCAAAGCAAACGCAACAAGTACCTTCGCCTCTACAAGACGACGCAGATACGCAACGATCGCCTCCCACAAATCGAAGCCATGATCGGCCACCTTCAGCAGGAGCTAACCGATATCCAAGCACTACGGTCCGGCATAAAATGGCGAGAACAAGGTGAGAAATCCGCCGGTTTCCTCAAGCGGTTGGCCACCCAACGCACTCAACAACGGGCCATCCCCACCTTGATACATCCCATCTCGACCACCACCTGTGAGACGACAACTGACAAGCAGGCAGCCGCAGTCGCATATTACGACCGCTTATATACTGCTGATGCGGTGGACATTGACGCGATCCGGTATTTCACTGACCAAATTCCTGCTACTGACCAAATTCCAGATTCTGAACACCCGGCATTATGTGAGCCTTTTACCTTGGATGATTTAGCCGACGCCGCTACACGGGCCCCTAAACAATCCAGTCCTGGCATTGACTCCATACCCTACGCCATCATTCAACTTCTACTGACTCATACTTCCACAGCTGCTGTCGCCCTTCGAGTCTATTCTGACGCTCTGTTACATGGTCTGTTCCCACAATCTTGGCAGGAAACTTGCCTGGTGCTGCTTCCCAAGAAAGGCGACCTGTCACTGTTACAGAACTGGCGCCCCATCAGTCTCATTTGTTGTGATGCTAAGATCTTCACCAGGCTATTGAACGCTCGTCTCATGGAACACTTTCGCACCCGCTTGAGTTCCTCTCAATCTGGCTTCATGCCTCAGCGCTTCATTGGTGAACCAGCTATGATTTTACATTGCGCCCAATCTCTTGCCACGGCCACTCAATCCACGTCCATTGCTTTACTGTTAGATCAGGAGAAGGCATATGATCGGGTCAATCTTGACTACCTTTCCGCTATACTCACTGCCTTTAACATGCCTCCTCAATTAACATCATCACTGCTTGCGCTGTTGGCTACCACTCAGGTACAGGTTAACATCAATGGAAATCTGTCCGCCCCGTTTACTACCCACCGCGGCATGCGCCAAGGGGATCCCATTAGTCCGCTATTGTTCAACATCATTTTCGATCCCTTCCTTCGTGCTATCAACAACCATCCGAATATTCAGGGCTTTGATTTTGACTATATTGCTAACACGAATTCACGTTTCCCCACACCACTTACTCATCACGTTCCTGTAGCCGATCCAGTCAAAGTTCTTGCGTATGCAGATGACACTCTCGTCTTCCTCAACGATCTTGGTGAATTTTACCAGCTTCAACAACTAGTCAGTAGGTATGCCGATGCGTCCAATGCCTCCCTCAACTACCACAAAACGCAAGCATTGTCTCTCTCTGGCGCCTCACATGCATCCTGGATCGCCGGTCTTAGAGCGACAGGCATCTCCTCGTGGCATGATAAGACTGCGACTAGTCCCATTACATATCTCGGCTACCCTGTTTGTTCGTCGCCGGTACAACGGGTTTCATACGTCAATAACTTACTATCTCGTTTACGCGATCTTTGTCGTCTCCATTCCATTCGTACCCTCACCCTTCGTGGCCGGGTTACGGTGCTGAACTCCCTTTTGTTTTCAAAAGTGTGGCATGTCGCCCGTCTGTTTCCTTTCTCGGCTACCGATATCCGCAAACTACAACATCTGGGCGCTTCATTTGTTAATAACCAGGCCAAACTAACCCGTTTTTCTTTCAGCACTCTTTGTCTACCTAGATCTCAAGGTGGTCTAAATCTGTTGGATCCCGCTAAACAGATCAATGCTCTTCAGTGGCGATGGTTACACCCTCTTTTGCATCCGGCAAACCCCACTCCTCCTACCAAGACCTCGATTCCTTACATACGTGTCATTCTCAACTTCTTTCTTGCTACTCCCTCTTATCCTACCTACCACTGGTCCCTTCTTTCCCCTGCTTGCCGGCCATCCCGTTCAACAGCTATCACTGCCCCACTCTACAACCTCCTTCGAGCCGTCGATGCTATTGCCCGCAAGTTTGGTGTCTGCCATGTTCCCTTTAGTACTTGTCTGCGCCTCCCGCTTGCAACCCTAATCGAACATAGCCTGCCATCATCTCATAGCCTCTCGGCTACATTCTGCTCCCCACAGGAAGTGACTGTACGCTGTCCTGGCGTTCTTACCCTCACAGGTAACGATGTTTTAACCTTTGACCCAGCAACTCAAGCCCTCCAAGTTCGAATCTCAACACGCGGCCTCCCTCATCCTACAACCAGCCGTCGAGCCCTTCAACTCCTACAATCTGAACAACTACTCTTCGCCAACTTCGTTCATTTCAACCGGCTTCTTCTCGTCCCTCGTCCAGTCATCCACCACATCGACCTCTCTACCATCACCAGCTATACCGAAAGTATCACCCATATCTCTACTCTTCTCATTTCCTTAATGTCATCCTCATTTTCCTTTGAGTCCCATTCCTTCCTTATGTCTCTCCCTACTAACCACGGGTATAAATCCCTTCCTCTACATACTAACATGTCCTCTTTCTCGTCTCCTTTAGGTGTTGCCAAATGGAAGCAGTTTTGGGCCCTCCAGATACCTTTGAATGCTCGCAATACTTGGTTTCGGATACTTCATGAAAAAGTTACTACTAGGCAGCTACTCCACCAACGCATGCGCGACCAATTTCCGCCGTACTGCCTTCATTGTCAGTCTTCATCCTCTACCACACCACCTGCCATCGAAGACACAGAGCACTTCCTTTTCTCCTGTCCCCTCAAATTGGAAGTTTGGCGCCATTCTCTCTCTCTCTACATCTCCCCTCGCTTCGCCCACTTCGCCTACGAGGAATATTTAGCTATCCTTCACCTGCGCCTTACTCTTGACCGATCTTCTCATGAACTTTTTCCTGATCTATCCGTTTTCCAAGTCTTTGCTTGCATTCAACAGGCCATATGGTCTGCTCATTACTGCCAAGTTTTCCAACACTCTCCTTTCATTCCGTCAATAATCATCCACTCCATTCATCGTGCACTGCACCATCTCGACTCACAACTTTCCTTTGATACTATCATTTAAGCTTCCCTTTATATCCCACAGTCTTTACCTCCTCTCCTTTATATCTAGTGACGATTTAAGGACTTTAAATAAAAACAGAAGAGATAAACTCTTCCTTACAAAAAAAATAAATCTCGTCTTTCTGCGACTCGATTGATCTATTTTGCGAGATTTGACTATAAAATTGTGATAATCTTCTTATGATTTTTAGTGTGCCTGTGGTGGTAGGGCGAAGTGGTTAAGCATCCAACATGCCATCTGGATGATCCCGGTTCAAATCTCAGTGAATGCATTTTGGTGACTATTTTGACGTAGCACTGATGTCCTCGTTTGGTGTTTTGTGCTCTTATCCAGTATCCATATTTTGACGATTCGCATAATTGTATTGGCTCTAGGTGTCGCATCTGATTAGTAGTAGATTTCTTTCCCAACTTAGTTCATTATATATCTTATTCCCCATCATTGCAGACATTGGGTCCACCAACAGTCTTTTCTTTCCCTCAGTATGACATTTTAAGGACTTTAAATAAAACCTGAAGCTCGTCTCCCCTACAAAAAAAAAGCTTCCTTAATCTTTCTTGGAGTGCTTTTCAAGGCGCACCCAATGGTACCAAGTAAGATAGATGTTTTGAATACACTTATTGAATAATTTACGAAAATATGAAAAAAGGTTTCTGGCCAAAATGTCGAAATTTTACATATCAAAGTCCCACAAAGATGATTTCAGAGGTCGCTTTGGATCGATAGAAACATTTTGATTCAAGATATACCATAGTAAAAGTCTCCATTTTCAAGGTGAAAAACGCGATCGTTTGATTTTCGATGAAAACCATGAGGGGTACCTCATGCTTTTTGGTCGAATTTTGTTCATTTTTTTTGATCCCCAAAAAGTTGAGCGAAAGTGTCAGGAAGTTATTACTGCTCAAGTACAATTGTTTCGCGTTATTCTGGCGGCTCAGAAAGATCTATATGTCAAGATATGAAGGCTTAAAAGCTGTTAACTTTGGTTGTATTTTTGCTTTATAGCTTTTATTTACACGGAATGAATCGCATCTTTGGTAGCTGAAGTCTTCTGGAAGGGCAGTTCTGCAGCCTGTGCAACTTCTACTTTGAATAGTTGATAAGCTTATTGATAATGAAAATGAGAGACCGAATTTGCTGTTTGAATGTTATGGCTTTGTACCTTAGCGAAGTAAAGGTAAACCCTCTTATAAATCAATGTAACCAAATGCTGAACTAGAAGCGTTATGTCCTTGGTGGAGGGGCTAAGCGCCTCCCTTAAGCCCTCTCACCAATGCCAGCTTCCAGTGTATATTAGAGATTGACTTGATTTTATTTGAGTAAAGGCAGCATCTCACTTATGACAATCATCATGAGTGTAACTGGATACATTATGATCAAAAGTGATTTATTCACACAATGTGCGAGATAACGATGTAAGTTTACTTTAGCATGCTTGAATGATTGTTCATGTACATTTAAGCGATTTATTAAAGATTCAAAATGCATGAATTTGGATAAGTGATATTTGATGAATTTCGACTTTCAATGAGATTGCTTTTAGATGGCAATTTTATTACAAGATCCATTAGTGAGTCATCCTTGTCGAATTGCACGATTTTATCTCGATGCTCGAATGTACTAATATTAATACGAGGTTTCCACGTTGTGTGTAAGCAAAGAAGCAGAGCCGTTCCAATAATACCATGATGTCTCTCACGAGAATCTATCTGATAATGTAAGGACAGATCCCATTTTGTGTACTTTTTTATTTGGGGGTATTATGTGCAGTGTTGTTGGGCTCAATTAATCGAGATTTTGATTCTCATGCTATATCACACAACACCAAAGCAAGATTCCCCATAATGTTTGCGCTCATTAAAGTTGTTAACAACTGTTAGTTAACAGCCAAAAAATGAAAGGCACAACCCTTGTGCCTGTATAGTGATGCTGGTAAAAGAACAGCAGGTCAATGTGCTTTTGCTTCCCAGTCATCACACATAGTATATACATGCATTGATCATAGAATTGGATACATTTTAGGTATTTATTTACAATTTTAGTAGTAGTAAAAAGCAAGAAAAGATATTATACACACATTTTGAAAAGGCTACCATGACACCAAATCAGTAAAGGAGGGTACAAGCAAAACGAATTCCTAAAAGTTCAACGAAATGCACTATTGTGTTGTCTGGCAATAGGATAAGGTGTTGCTATATTACTGCCGCGATGATATGGAAGCTGTTGTTGAGCGATGGACGCAGGAGAGGGTGGAGATCTGCTGTTTGCAACCAATGGCCAATTATGATGGAGAAATGCGGTCAATGGCTGATCCACGATTACTTTACTTGCAGGTGGAGACGACGTGCGTTTGTCTAAGGGGGGAGAGGCAGCAGAGGACGAAGGAGGTTTTGTTTGTGCCGAGATTCTCTGATTAGGCGAAGGGGGTGGAGGAGATAATGGTTGTTGCTGTTGCGATGGGTATGATGGACGTCTCGTATCATGTGGTGGTGGATTAGAGTGGAGCTGCTTCTGTTGATACGGATTGAAAGATGGAAGGGGAGGAGGCTGATGATGTTGCTGTTGATGGTGGTAGGGTGGAGAAGCAAGTTGTTGTTGATGTTGATGAGGAGGATGTCGGAATTGAGAAGCATATGGATCAGGCTTCATCAATGTATTATTATATGGTGACGATACAGGAGAAATTGTGTTTTGTTGGTGCATAGCTTTTCCCTGGAAATCAATGGTGGTTAGAGTCCTTGATACATCTCCGGTAGATCCTATTTGATTGTTCATACCATTCGCCTGCGTCTTATGTCTGTATAGGTCATATAGCTGATGTAAGCTTGAAGAGCATTGCGTCGGATCTTGGGGCTGCATTTCTACATGAATCAAATTAGCAGTTGTTTACGTTGATAGTGGTGATTGTTCCTGTACCATTTTCGAGGATTGCTTCGAACAATCCATTGTCGAGTTGGGTGGCGAATGATACTGAGCATACTGACTGGGCTATATATACGCATATGCTTGTTAGAGAACCAGTTCAAGCTTTATACAGTTTCGACTAACCATGCGATTGTATGAACCTTGCTGTTGTTGAGCAGGATGGGAATTGCGTTTATCATTGTTAGCTGGCCGTTGAAACTGCGGCTTTTGATTGTGCTGTATCGTCATTTGAGCTTTTGGATGCATACTCTGCCCAATGTACTTTTCAGGTGACATTTGCATGCGTGCTTATTTATGTAATTTATCAGTTGCATGTAGACAATTGTGTATACAAACATTACCGTTCGAGAAAGCAGGTGGAGTAACTGGATGCTGTGTTTCGCCAGGTGAATCCTGCTGGCCAGATTCTAGTACACACAAATAAAAGCATCAATATATGGAATGCAAGGTGTTTAGATTCGTCTCTATTACCGAGTAGGTTGTGAATAGACATTGATTGGGTGCTCGTCTTTAGCTTTTTAGCGTTGTGATGATGATGATGATTCGCGAGAGAGACCAAGATGGAACTGGCTTCAACCTCGTCCTGCTGTGGTTCTGTTCTCTTTCGAGATGTTGCATGAATACTTGAAAATGCCATGATTGCGCTATAGTCAAAGGCGAAGAGAAAGAAAGATGAGGAAAGGGGAAGAGAGAGAGAGAGAGAGAAAGGGAAACAAACCTAAAGCACACTAAAAATTTTCTTTTGTAAACTATAATCTATAGCATTCCGTGTTACATAACATACAACATTTAGCCCTTTTTTTCCATGTATGTGAATGTGTTTATATAGACTGTATTACTTGCAAGTCTCTTTGATTGTGGTTGTTCAAAACCCAACAAACACCTAGTAATGAATGTACGGAATCACATGATGTTTAATAAACACAATGTTGTTGAAAATCAGTATGAATGCATCAAGGAGTAAAAGAGATCCATTCATCTCAGATTCATCATTGTTTCACACTGTAGGCACGTAGAACACGCCATGTACGCTTATTTTGCATGATATTTGCTACGATAAATGCATGTGTGGCCTATATCAGCACTTTCCTTCCAACCTCTTACTCTTTACATTACATCTTCATTGTTTATTATCTTTTTTTTAGTCATGTATAAAAGAAGAACTGCAAGCTGACACGTCTGTGCGTGCATAAACATGGCCGCTGTTGCAAGGCCCAGATGTTAGACAGTTACACTCTATCATACATCGCATAGCAGACCATCAGCACGGCATCATTGCCTATATAAGGGCGCTTTTTTTCTCCCTAGCTATGTGTTCCAGGTCCATGGCAACGTATAAACAAATGGTAGGTATGAGTTTTGAACGTTGCCAAGTAAGAGATAGTTACACATCGGAATACATTTAAAAAGGTCGTTTGTACTTGTATCACACAGCACAACATCAAACCAAGTACCCGTATTACCATAACACACCGAGTTTGTATGTGCAACATAACGACAGATGATGGTAATGATGGAAATCAAAAAAAAGCATGGTCATATTGATCAGCTGTGTGGTACATTTGGACTAAATCAATCAGGCAAACTTTCTGTAAAATACTCGGCTTGGTTGTACATTACTTACTCATTGTAACACTCAAAGTTTATCTAATTAAACACTCTCCCACTCTATTTTTTTTTTTTTTTCAGGTTACATGCATTGTCCTATCATGGGACAAATACCACTTGCAATGTTCGTTTTGGGTTATGAAGATCACAGAAACAGAGGGACGGGCCCATTACGTTGGCGTTGGTCCCACTCATTTTTCTGCCACTGACATCACATGAACCTCAACACATTACCAATGTGCTTACTATAGATATGTCAAAATATCGCTTTTGAGAGTAAGATCATCAGGCTGAATCGCCCTTCACTGTATTCCATCTCGGTTGCATAGCTTGGATGGCACTTATAAGCTTTACTAGTGGGGCATTTCATCATGTATAAAAATTGCTTCAGAATAAAAGGAGGTCTATCCTAAAGCTCAAATGCCTCGGCATTCGTCTTTGGCTTCTTCTCGTTCAAAGACCCATCAAGACGAGCGGAAGCAAATTTCGCCATACATTATTTGAAAGCAAATTTACATACACGCACACTCTCTGTTGAAGAACTTGAAGCATTGCGAACTAGACAAGACCATATGATGAGCGGCTGTTTTCAAACATTATTGTAGCATGATGCTGTTAAAATTTCTGATGGATTGCTTGCTAAACGCGGATAATTTATTTAATTTAAATAGGTGAGATTAGGGTATTTGATCGAATTTTTCCTAATTGTGTGTTGTGACAACTCTGTAAATAGTTGTGAAAGCCTTGCGGAGGTTTTCTTCAGAGGGATCTGTCAAGAAAGAGAAGAAAGTAGGGTCAGTAGCAAAGACCTTCTTGACAACTTCGCCGACAATCTCGAAGATTTGTTGAATGTAGCTAGCTCCATCAGGGCTTTGAGCGCGAACAGCATCTATAAAGACGTTTTGAAGTTCCATAAACTCATCTGAGCCCATAGTTTGAAGACGCTGAAGAGCAAAGAGACCACCACCAAAGACATTGCCAATGATACCAGTAACTGCTTGGAAAATGGCCTTCTGGACGCCATCAGAGACGTTTCCAAGTACGGCTTTGGCAATAGCCATCACCGTATTGACAACATCGTTGATAAATGATGAAATCTTGATAAAATCAGCAACAAAGCCATCTTGGTTGTTGGACAAGTACACGGCAAGACTTTGAATGAATTTGCCAAGGGGGTTTGTTCCGCCTGTGAATTGGTTAATTTGATCGATAACCTTAGAAATGACATCGCCCACGGATAATGTTCCATTGATAAGGCCACCAAGAGCCGTACCAATAAAACCTGCAATGCTCTTCAAGATATCATTGTCAATGATACCATTCGTCAAACCGCCTAAAATGTTGCCAATAGCGTTGGTGATAGAGCCAATGAGACCGCCAAGGCCATTGCCAATGTTGACCAGAGGATTGGTTCCGTTACCAGTAACAATATGAGTAATATTACCGAGAACACCACCAACACCATTAGTAACGTTTCCAACGAGGCCTTCTACGCCATTAACGAGGCCATCAACACCATTAACGAGGCCACCAACACCATTGGCAATACCGCCAAAGAGATCCCCAAGAGGATTGTTAGAATTGGTGGTGATGGTTGTACTGTCACGGATCACTGGGATGTTGGTTGCATTCTTTCCGCCGTTCAATGCATTGCCTGCAGTGCTGGAAACATTATTGATTGCACCACCGATACCATTGATGAGATTTTGGAGTGGATTCTCGACAGCAGTGGCATTGATAGAAACTTGAGCTCTGTATACAGATGATTTATGGAACATAAGCTCTAGTAAACCAGCGACATCTTGAGGTCCATTATCTAGACCCGCCTTCTTGTTCTCTTCAGCAATGACTTCGTTTGCCAGGTTATGAGAGTAGTCTAGAAAGTTTACAAATTGTGTTTGGAGAGCAAGAACTGTAATGAGCTCGGCTTGCTTTTTAATTTGAGCTTCAAAAAAGGCTTCAATCTGCGGACAGGTAAAAAAGTTAGCATATTAGACGGTACAGCAATATGCAATTGATCTTACATTGGCATCGACCTTGTTCACATTAGGCACAGTAGCACAGAGAGCCAAGGGCACGAATAATAAGCTGGATAACTTGGCCAGCTTCATTTATTGATAATAGTTCCTTGTTATAGTCAGAAAGAAACAAATAGAGAAAAGTAGGTACAAATGGGCATTTATATAGCATTAGAGTTTATCAGAAAACTATAAAAGAATGCGGATTGCAGCGATAAACAATTGATCTGTGGTAAATAAGCCAAGAATGCACATTTCTATATAGGGTTACTCTTATACATGTGTTGGTCTTGAGAGTATTGAGAGGAATATAAACATTTTGAACGGTACATTGATAGCTAAGCAAGAGCAATATTGAAAAATACATGGTCTCTTTTCAAATATTACTCCTGAAGACATTCTTTGGTATGCGTGCTTTTACAATTTTATTGTTTGTTGTATAAATATAAACAGTTGATAGGCTCTTTTGAATTAGACAGCAGTGCAAGAGCTTAATTTCTTTGATATCCAAATAGTCTATTCGCAAAATTGATCAAAGGCCACGCGTTCAGGGTTTCCATAAAATAACACCACAAAGAAGCTAGAAAGGGATTTTAGATAGAATGGTTGCATTTCGACGCAATTTGTTAAATTTAAGCTATCAGGCACAAAGCTTAATAGTCTTGCTATGCTATAGCACTTTTTTAGTACGCAATCCCTTGCTTTTTATCAGCTTCAAGAACATCGATTGTCTTCCTGATTAGACAGGCACTGCTTTTGCAACAAGCCAAAAATTGATCAAGTTCCGGTCACGCTTCTGCTCCAGATTGGCCAAATCTTAACCAAAAACGACTTTTTTGATCTTTCTTGGCAGATTCGACTATGCAAAGTTTGATGGTCACCCCATACTCCCTAATGCATTCTTGGAGCACTTTTCAAGGTGCTTCCAATGGTACTAATTGTGACATATATCTTGAATAAATTTGCTGAGTAACGGTCGGAAATATGAAATAAGGTTTTTGGTGAATATGTCAAGTTTTTGTATATTAAGTTCGTACAAACAAAATTTCAGGGGCTGCTTTGGATTGATATAATCATTTTGAAGTAATATATGTCATAGTAAAAGCCTTCGTTTTTGGTGTCAAAAAAAACGATTGTTTGATTTTCAATGAAAACCATGAGGGGCACCTCATGCTTTTTGATCGATTTTTGGTCATGTTTTTTGGGTCCTCAAAAAGTTGAGCAAAGGTATCAGAAAGTTACTACTACTCGAGCACAATTATGTGGTGCTGTTCTGGCGTTTTAAAATGGCTTAGAACGCGAGAAAACAAGAATCAAATACTTCCAACCTATGCTGTGTTTGCTTACTTTTGAGTAGTAAAAGCCAATGCAGGTATGTTATCAAACTTTGCATAAACAGTTTTTGATGATATAAACAGGAAGCATCTTGGAATAGCTGGATTCATGGATACAGGCCGCATTTACAAGTTTTTGCTTAGGAACAGAAGTCTAAACAGTGAAATATCGACATTTAAATAAGGTATCATAATATTTGCGAATAGATTAGTGCAAAGTCAAGCTAAACTGCGTATTGTTAATGCATTAATCATGACAGGAATCATTTCATATGACGCTCACTAGCTGAAGCGTCTTCTAAATTGCATTAAGCCTAGCCTTCTCTACAATGAAAAGGAACATTCAGCATTCATTATAGATCCTAAAGGTTTTTGTTGGAAGTTGAACCAAGGCTTTTGGAATCTTTAGCATACAAGGCATTTGTATCATTAGATTAAACGTCTATGGTTGTAAATCGCATAAAAGTGGCCATAGTCATATGTATTCCACGGTATTCCACCGAGATTTAGTCATTTTCAAGCATTGGCATCTTCTTCCTAAAACCATCTTGCACTAAGAAACCAGTAATATTCTGTAAAGCTCTAAGATGGAAAGAGCAATATTCAATCGAAATACAAATATACAGACCCATCTGTAATGTGTTTCAGCATGCATTTACGTTGTGATGTGAATACAGTGCATTATCAAAGTCAAATGTGTTTCACATGTAAGTTTGAGTCAAGAGAAATTTAGGTGCTCCTTGATGCTCAATTTGAAAGCTATGAGCACCATACACTCTCCAGAACAGTATGTATGGTTTGCATCAAGTTTGATTTGATGATTGTAATGCAAGATTCCACCATCATCGCAGGTTCAAATCAACATTCATGCTTTCCTTTCAGGAGGCAAGTCGCAAGACAGTCCTTTTGGGTCCGTGGCTTATCGAGTCTAATCTACCTGGAATTTTTTTTACAGTATTTTAAAGCAAATCTGTTCTTTTGACACACTAGAGTACTGATATAAAAAAATATGCGTCCCTTGACAGCCGAAGAAACAACCACTCTATTTGAGAAGCTTGCTAAATAGTAAATATGCAACAAAACATGGCATGTGGCCTGATGAGACTAACAGCACTGCAACATAGTGTGGGTGCCAACCTCAAACATTTGATTGACAGACCTGACGAGACATACTGTTTCCGTCTTCAAAAGAACAAGGTTTATTATCTTAGGTAAAGAAAACAGAGTAGACAATATACTTGATGTGATGTTTAGGATGCTGATATCGGTATTTAGCGAATCAATGATGAGAATGGCAGTGAGTGTGGGTCGTGATCAGCTTGGCTCTGTAGGTGTTTGTTTCGGTAAATTCACAAAGACTGGTAAATTCAAGCTTCATATTACTGCTCTCGATCATTTAGCACAATATGCCAAGGTAATGGAAGAGAGAGTTTTGCATAGGAAAGATACTGGATGTTGATATTTTGACTTTCTAGCACAAGATTTGGATCAAGCCTAATGGTGAGATGCCCTTCTTATACGGCAACCACATTGTGAAAGCACATTTGGGTAGAATTACAGACGATACTCCTGAACATACTGGTGTTATTATCTTTTCCATGACTGATTCACCATTGGTAAGTGAAGATCGACTATAGATGTTGACCTAAAATGGCTGACAAGGACGGGCATTTAGGGTTTCGGTGTTACTGCAAGATCCACCATGGACATGAAGAAGCTTCAACCTACAGATATCATTGTTTTTCATCAAGCCGATGTTGGAGAATACCTTCGTGAAGAAGATACTTTGTTTTAATCTAATTATAAATGTGTGTATATTATAAAGAATAAAAAAAAATTATAGATAATAACTTGGCATGGCCATCCAGCACAACATTTGACATGTATTTGAGAAGAGCGATAATTCAATGGCAAGAATTTCGTATCTTGAAAAGGCCATCTGATGTTACACTGTGAGTGTGCCATTTGTCTCGAAAATTTGAAGATCGAAGAAAAGTTGCACGAATCTATTGGTTCTAGGTGCGGTCCTTTTTTTTCTGTTTGAGCAACGCATGCGTTCATCTATTATTGTTTATGCTGCATTGCGTGAAAGGCAATACAACCAAATAAACTCTTTGGGAAATACAGTACCTAATGAGCATTTGCCATGCTCAATTGGATCTTCTCATGGTTGCCACAGTGACGATTGAATCAACCGAGAATCAAGGGGAGATCATCTGACTTTGAAGACCATCCCTTCTCTAACGTCATGATGTTGCCATGACATAAGTTGCTCGGGTCCCTATTTCATTTTATGTGTAATGTTGGAACAGAATAGATCAAATCATGGATGTGATATACATTAAAAAACAGAAATGCATCTATTATCCATTTTTTGCTTTTTTCTCTCTTACCCAACACTTTTTTTTTTCTCAATCACTTGGATTTCCGTAAGTAAAAGACGATCAAAACGGTTTTGTGATTCCATAGAAAAATGGAAAAATGGAAGCTTTTAAAAAAGAGAAATGATTTCGTTTATTAACACTTTTTTTTTTCTTCTTCTTCTTCTTCTTTGCTCTTTTCCCTTAGTTGTAAATTATGGCAGAATTCGTTAAACTCTCAATCTTTGGTACCGTCTTTGAGGTGACCACCAGGTAAAGCGTTTCGTCTTGTTCATGCTCTATTGTGTTAGCCCCTGATGCTCATCATGATTGCATATAGATACGTTGATTTGCAACCTGTTGGTATGGGTGCTTTTGGTTTGGTTTGGTAAATACAGTCATTTGCAAAAGCAACGCATGTTTAGAGCTAACATGTCACAACAGCTCCTCCAAGGATCAACTCACTGGTATGAATGTTGCTATCAAGAAGATCATGAAGCCCTTCTCAGCCCCAGTGTTGGCAAAGAGAACTTACCGTGAATTGAAATTGTTGAAGGCTTTGATGCACGAAAACGTAAGTAACATTTGCAACTGGAAGGAGATGTGGGAGTCATTGATACATTGTAAACTGTAGATTATCAGTTTGAGCGATATTTTCATCTCTCCATTGGAAGACATGTAAGCTACTGATGCGAAAAAAAAAGAATAAGGCTTGTTTATACTAATGAATGACATAGCTATTTCGTTACAGAGTTGCTCGGTACCGATTTGCACAGATTACTTCAATCTCGCCCCTTGGAGAAGCAGTTTATTCAATACTTCTTGTATCAAATTTTGGTAACAAAAATAACAATGACGTACTAGTTACACTTGAAATTTAACCTTAAAATTTTGCTTGTTACAGAGAGGCTTAAAGTATGTCCATTCTGCGGGTGTCATTCACAGAGATTTAGTAAGCTGCTTTCGAATTTGAAAAGCTTTATCAACATGGCTGTACTCATTCTGCTTCTAGAAACCTAGCAATATTCTCATCAATGAGAATTGCGATCTCAAGATTTGTGATTTCGGTCTGGCTCGTATTCAAGATCCCCAAATGACTGGTTATGTTTCAACTAGATACTACCGTGCACCCGAAATCATGTTGACCTGGCAAAAGTATGATGTTGCTGGTAAGTTGTTGCTGTTGTGTATGCGTAAGGAGAGTTGGGCATTAACCCCACGTTCTAGTCGATATCTGGAGTGCTGGCTGTATCTTTGCTGAAATGTTGGAAGGCAAGCCGCTCTTCCCTGGAAAGGACCGTAAGTAGACCCATAAGGAAAAGGCGATCAGGGACAATGTGCTAACAGCAACTCGTCAGATGTCCACCAATTCTCCATTATCACCGAACTTCTTGGTACTCCTCCTGACGATCTGATTGCTACCATCTGTAGTGAAAACACTCTTCGTTTCGTCAAAAACCTTCCCAAGCGTGAGCCTATTCCATTCAACCAAAGATTCGCAGGACAAGATCCCCAAGCCATTGATTTATTAGAAAAGATGTTGACATTCGATCCACGCAAGCGTATCACAGCAGAAGAAGCATTGGCTCATCCTTACCTGGCCCCTTATCACGACCCCACTGACGAACCAAGTGCACCCGAGAAATTCGATTGGTCTTTCAACGAAGCTGATTTACCTGTTGACACATGGAAGGTGATGATGTACTCTGAAATTTTGGATTTCCATAATGTAGACAACACAGATACTGCCAATTACTTGGGAACCCCTTTGACTGCACCTATTCTCGAAGGCCAAGAAGCCGCATATATGCAACCTCAACAATAAGAAGCAGATGATACGCAAAACTCAAATTACCATAGCTTAATTTTATTTTCTCTTTTTTAAATCCTTTCTCTCTGTATAATAATATGATATAAATCTTCTTTGACATGACTGATCTTTTTTTTTTTTTTTTATTTATTTATTTTCTATTACTGTTATCGTAACTGTAAGGAAAGTGCCATGTGGCATTGGAAGCACTGTATGTATATGAAAGCTCCTTCTGATAACATGGAATCAGGAATCGTTTCGTTGCGCCATCCAGAATCGCGAAACAGGGACACTCCGATATATTTAATTTAGATGTCGAAACTAAATTGCGTCCACTTTTTACCTAGTTACCATGTTATCCACTTCTACTACTACGACGACAACAACTACTACAAGCAAAACAGTAGAGGAACCATCACGCAATCAAATCATAGACCAAATACCCGAGGAACTTCGCCTTATCCACTGCATCAACCTCATACAGACTTCCGCCATATTAGATGATACCATTCAGGCCTTGAGTTACTTGCGCTACAAAGCCACTGTGAACCAAGACACAGAGGCCAAGACAAAGCTAAGTATTTTGTACAGTGAATCAGAGCTTCCTTTGATCTCCAAGGACCCTGTCGAAGCTGCTATTTGGTCTCGCAGTGTGTTTGATAAGCAGCTCTCCCAAGCTCTGCAAACCTGTGCTCCTCTATTAACACACACAAAGGACCTCAGTTTGACACACCTTTTGAAAGCACAAGAGCAAGATCAAGAACCCACACTGTGTTATTTGACAGGTTTACTGTATACAAAAGGTGTTGGATTCGAGCAACATTTGGAGCAAGGCATTCAGATGTTGGAATACGCAGCCAACACTGGTAAAATTGCCGAAGCTGGATGCGAGTTGGGTAGAATATACGGCGATCGATACAGATACTCGTTGAATCAGCCATCCAAATCCATGCATTGGTTTCATCGTGCGTTTGAGTGTGGATCCACACAAGCTGTGGTTGATTTGGCTTATGGGTTTTTCGAGGGTAGCAATGAGATTCCCAAGGACGATGCAAAGGCATTTCGCTATGCCAAGGATGGCGCATTGCTCAATGACAAATACTGTCAATACATCGTAGGCCACATTTATCTCAAAGGCAGAGGCGTTACGGCAGATGCGCAGGAGGCTCTCAAATGGCTTCATGCTTCAGCTCAGCAAGGTTTTGCAGTGGCATTGGAAGAAGAGGCATCGGTCTACATGTATGGTCACGGATCAGCCAAGCAGGATTATGAAAAGGCGTTTGAATGCTGTTCCCAGAACGCAGCTATGAATATACCCTTCTGTCAAGCACGTTTAGGCGATATGTATAGACACGGGCTGGGCAAGCTAAAGCAAGATTTCCACAAAGCCTTTGAACACTATCAAAACGCAGCCAGTCAATCAGACACACCATATCCTTATGCTCAGCACATGTTGGGAGAAATGTAAGTTTTAAATGCAAGCTTTATGAGATCATGCAATCAACAGCTAAACATTTGCATACTGAAGGTTCTTGAATGGTGAAGGTGTGCCTGTTGATTTAGCTGTAGCCAAAGAATGGTTCCAAATTGCTTCTACTCAAGGTTACGAGCTTTCACAAACCAAGCTTCTACAAATTGAATCTTTAGAAAGCGAGGCTCATTTGCAACAACAACAACAGCAGACAGCTCCGCCACCACAACAAACAGATCAGCAAGAAAAGAGATCGAGTCGTTGGTCATTGAGCTTCTTTAATAAAAAGTAAAAATTTATCATATAATGCACTGTAAAGCATTTAGACAACCCAACTATATCTTTTCGAAAATTCAAAAAAATTGACAGTGCTGGGACAAGGTGAAGAGACCACTGGCGAAGCCGGCAATGGGAAAGGGGTTCGAGAAAAGGGCTTGGTCCTCCATCAAGAACATAACGCATCTAATTCAACCTTTGGTAACATTGAGGACTATACCATAGCAAAGCAAAGGTGCAAAACCATAATAACTAAGCATCTATTTCAACATTTGATAATATTAATCTATATGAGGTTGTTACCACAGCGAAGCAAAGGCACAAACCACAGTATTCAAGCAGCAAATTCGGTTTCTCATTCCATTATCAATAAGCTTACCAACAACATAACGCATCAAAATTTGCGTGAATTAGCTTTACCAAAACCAATATGCCTCCTACTCGAATTAGAAGCTGTATAGACTGCAGAACTGCCCTTCCAGAAGACTTCAGCTACCAAAGATGTAATTCATTCCGTGTAAATAAAAGCTATAAAGCAAAAATACAACCAAAGTTAACAGCTTTTAAGCCTTCATATCTTGACATATAGACACTTCTGAGCCGCTGGAATGACGCCAAACAATTGTACTTGAGTAGTAGTAACTTTCTGACACCTTTGCTCAACTTTTTGAGGACCCAAAAAACATGGCGAAAAATCGACCAAAAACCTTGAGGGGTAGGGTCCAACTGCGCACACATCCCAAAATTCCTTAGGGACACATCCCGTTATCCATATATAGTAATTTTTAGCGTTGGTGATTGTGCTTCAGAATGGCTTCACTAAACCGATATAGAGCTTCCATTGCCTCTGTAGATGGTTTTAACATGAGCGTTATACCATATTATATGATTAAAAAAGCAGAAAATAGACGTGCTCGCTGCTCTAGACCTGTCGACATGATGTTTTTTTTAGTGTACCATCTGTACATCCCATGGAAATTATGTATTGTCAATGGTAAAATGTCTTGTAATTTGAAATGGGCATGTATGAGCAGCTCATTTCATTTGTGTGTGTATTTCATGGTAATTTCAGCCAATGTATTTTTGCAATTTTTGAAATAAATCCTTGAGCATACTTCAGTCTTGTTGCGCACACATCTCGAATCATAACATTGCGATTCAATGCGTGTTTGGAATTGCGCTGTGAGCTGCTCATGGTCATCCTCACATCATAAATCTAAGCGTATCATAAACATCTTCGCTTGATGCTTTCCATGCTTGAGAAGCCCATTTTTATTACATAGTAGCAAGAGCTTGCACAATCTACAAGGGCCGGTATTACTGATATTTCATCGTTTCTCTTGCGGACACATCCCATCAACACCTATTTAAATTGCGCTATGAATATCTTAATTTATTTTGCTAAACAAAGCAATCTTGCCTTGCATCAGTTTAGTCAAAGCTCGTCTTTCCTAACAATAAGAATCTTCAAAACGTTCGGTATGAAAATTAGGATAATTGAAAAGAGCTGATATGAAACGCCTGGCTATTGTTTTCTTGCGCACACGTCCCAAATCACTCTAACAATTATACAGAACATTTTAAAGAACGCATTCATAGGATCTTGCTTTTTCACGACTGAAGTTGCGTTTTCAGATGCCATAGCATTAGAATTGCTGTTAACAAAGCAAAGAATAGTCTAAATTAATATATTTGTTGCCATGGTACTTGGAATCTATTTCGTTGAAATCTAAGTCTGTACAGAACTTTGCAAAAAAAAAAACAGCATTGATGACATTGATGAATTGAAAAACGCTGAAGAGTGCGATGAAGAATTCGAAGGAGATGTAGTGGTCTCGCTTAACGAAAATATATAATACCTCACGGCCGTATATACAAGCTGTGGCTAAAGAGGTTAATCGCTCTCTTCTATAAATGCAATTAAGAGCATTCCTATTATAATTGGGCCTACTAAATGCGGTGTACTCAGGGCTGGTTCATTTTAGACTATTTAAGTCAAAATTAAAAAAGACCTACCTAAGTAATTTAATTACCATATATGTATGACGGGATGTGTCCCTAAGGGATTTTTGGATGTGTGCGCAGACACCCCCCTGAGGGGTACCTCATGGTTTTCATCGAAAATCAAACGATCGCGTTTTTCGCCTTGAAAACGAAGACTTTTACTATAGTATACGAGCCTTTCAGCACTTCGGGTGGTTTCCTGACCTACGCTTCGCTTCGGTGGAAACCAACCTACGTTCAAACGGCTCGCGCTGCCGCGGGCCTTTGGCTAATATCCCAAAATTAATATAGCTAAAATGTTAGAAGAGGAACCCTGATTGTTGATTGATATATAATCACTAATCATATGAGTGTTTATGCTTCGGATGGTTCTCACCGAAGCGTAGCGAAGGTAGAGAACCAACCTGCGCAGCGGCAGCTCGTGCTACTGATTGCTCTTGCGTATTTTATCAAAATACTGCTACTTTCATTTTGACCCTCCACCTACACATAATAACCCTTTATATTATCTGTGGATCTGATTCTTATGTGATGCTTTACATCCATATACACGTAGCTACTTCATATACGGGCAAGCAGCATACTGGTATTCCCACTTTTTAGTCCTTAGTGTCCCTAATACAGCAAAATTTGAATGCATTTGAGCTGAATTTTCTTGCGTTCAAGGCCGTTTTAGATCGTCAGAATAGCCCCAAATGGTTGCTTTCATCTGGCAGTTACTTTCTGACACCCTTGCTCAACTTTTTGGGGACCAAAAAAACATGGTCAAAAATCGACCAAAAAGCATGAGGTATCCCTCATGGTTTTCATCGAAAATCAAACGATCGCATTTTTCATCTTGATAATGGAGACTTTTACTATGGTATATCTTGAATCAAAATGTTTCTATCAATCCAAAGCAACCTCTGAAATTATCTTTGTGGGACTTTGATATGTAAAATTTCGACATTTTGGCCATAAACCTCTTTTCATATTTTTACAAATCATTCAATAAGTGTATTCAAAACATCTATTTTACTTAGTACCATTGGAAGCGCCTTGAAAAGTACTCCAGGAAAGCTTAAGGAAGCATGGGGTGATCATCATACTTCACTTAGTCGAATCTGCAAAAATAGCTCGATCGAGTCCAGAATCATCAAAATTTGTCCAATCTGGAACAGACTATGATTCTGGGTTTGAATTAATTTTGGCTGGTAGGGCCAGCTGGAAAACTCATGCCCTTTTCATAAGGCAATACAGTAGTAAATGCCCTCGAAGCGTATAGAAAGTAGGTAGAAGGTCATAGCACTATTGTTTATAATGACATCGTCTTGCATTCTATATTTAATGACGTTAGTCTGGACATTGACAATGCATGGGTTGCATAAAATGTCTGCAGTAAGTAATGAAATCTCTGAGGCTCTGAGACGTCGCTCAAATAAAACATTGACAGCATTGAGCAGAGGAAAGAGGGTAGAAATTACAGTGGTTTTTGTTGATTGATTGTAAAATCATTATTCTCATATGAGCCAGGTCTGATAGATGCCTTGAAACTCAGGTTCCATATTAGGATTGTAAAGTGCAAAAGTACTGAACATTTATTATGTTATGATATGAGCCAGGTCTGATAGATGCCTTGAAACTCAGGTTCCATATTAGGATTGTAAAGTGCAAAAGTACTGAACATTTATTATGTTATGATATTAAATCAAAATGTTTCTCTCGACCTAAATCAGCCTCTGTGTTGAGTCTGTAGCGGTTGCGGACATTCAGTAACTCAGCAAGAGTCGGATCATGATTTACATTGTTTCTCACTGTCTACATTAGGACATTAGGTTCGACACAGAAGTGAATCATATAATCGATTATGATGGTCTCTGATAGTGAAGGATAATGATGGCTACAGATCGTATCATCATGGCTGATTGAGCGAATCGGATTCTTCAATTGACTGATATTAGATAAACATGATACGATGTATTGACTCAGTTGAAACAACAAGATAGATTGATGATTTATCAGTAATGATCTCTTATAAATAGGATGTGCTTGAATCAGTTAATAAATCTTCAAGTTTTCGTATCTGGTTACTTTTTATAGTCTTCCTTTTTTGAAATCTATCTTAATTTGTTAATACTGTATCTTTGAATACAACACTCTGAAACCGCTTTTGTGAGTCCTTCACATGCAATATTTCGACATTTTGGTCAAAAACCTTATTACATATTCTCTGAAATTGCTCAGTAACTTCATTCAAAACATCCGTTACAATTAACACCATTGGAAGCGTCTTGAAGAGTACTCTAAGAATGTATTAGGAAGCGCTGGCTGTTCGTTACATTTTACACAGTCGAATCTTGCAAAATAGTTCAATCAAGTCGAACAAGGCGAGATTTGGCCAATATTTGAGCAGAAAAATAATCAGAATTTGATTTAGTTTTAACGGGCGGCGCTGCTGCTGGCTGACCCAAATGTCTTTCTGATAATGACAATGATGATTGCGATGCTGATCCAATGGAGATCATGGAGTTAAAAAGCAATGCTGAGATATAAACAGTTGGTGCTGCTTGCAAACTGACCATGTTGGGCAACCTTATGCTATAAAGGCAGTTAGGATGAATACATTTTACGTAAAGGCCCACTCGAATCATGCATTTCGGATTCAATAACACATCCCATGTATTCACGTAATCGCATCTGTCATCAACTAAATTACCAACCAAAGTGCATGGTTAAAGATATGCCACTCCACATTACCACCGCTGTGAACAGTTGGCCAATTGCTTGAGAATTGTAAACGGGTTAGTGCCATAGGACGTAGTTGATCCAATCCAAAGCAACAGAATACTATACAAATAAAGTGATCATTAGTTTAAAAATTGCCCTCTTTTAGAAATCCCACGGCTTTGTTTGATGAATTTCGCGATGTATACTTTACTTAGAACCCTAAAAACGGCACCATTGAATTCCTTGAAGAATTTGCTTTCTAACGATGTACATACTTTCTAATCAAAATATCCTCTCTTTGACCACAAATTGGCCATTCACTTGCTTATCTCCCTTCAATTCATGTCGTTTTGTTTACTTTACATGTGATATTTTTTTAAAGCTTAATTTTGCCTAGCAAATGAATTGTTTTGACTTTGCATGATCCGAGTACCTTCTAAAAGGGGACAGTTCCTAAAAGAATGACATGAAATGTGTTGATTCTTTATGAGATGAATACTCTTGGCGTAAGAATCACAAGCATATTGCAGGAATGATACACGAGAATGGCCAACTCACTATGTAAGTGTGGGAATATTAATGATATCTAGTAGCGCAAACACTTGATTGATATCATTGACAGCAACCATGATAGTTGAAAACAAGATGAATTGCACTGGTTCGAAAACAATCCATTATGTTCCATTCCATGGAGTTTGTCGCAGCGATATTCATATGTTACTCTTGTTTTCCGAGGTATACACTTGTTTCTTGGTCCAGAATCAATTGCACTGGTCCCGATGTGATGTAAACGACAAGCAAGCCAACCTTAACACTCGTATTGTCCGATTAGATGGACAGTTTATGACTGATGTAAACAAAAAAAAGAGATGGATCGAGAACTGTAATTTTATAGAGAGAAATTAAGGAGAGGTAGAGGAAGATTACTTAATCAAGCAACCAGCTGCATCTGTTTCAGTGTCAAATGACATTTTTTGTTTACTTTTTGATGAGGTTTGAGCCAGTGAAAAGTTGTCTGTTAATTACATCTAGGAAGAGATGGGGGAACTCGTTTCATGTGAGGGTGGAAAAAGGGCTTTTTGAAGTAGCAAAATGGACATAACTCGAGACAGAAAACAGTTGAAAGCCTCGGACGAAGCGGATCAAATAGAGCAAGTGTCAAACGTCAAAATGGTACTATTTTCACGCGCTAAAAGTAGTATATCGTGGAGAAAAGTAAAAGGAAACGAATTTGAGTGTGGCAAGGACACTGGACTCACATGAAAGTCGATGAGAAGGATATAAATAGATGGCTGTTTCAACAGCTTTTCCTTCTTCTTCTTCTTCTTCTTCATCATCATCTTCATCTCATCTCTACTCTCTATTAACAAATCTCTCTGCAAGCGAACTCTCTCTGCAAGCGAACTCTCTCTACAATACTCTTGGGCTCTCTTTCTGCTTTATACATGGTCAAGTAAATCAAGCACTCTACTGATGATTGGCTTTTTCTTACACAATGCTCTCATAATTCCATGGTCCTCTTAGGTTGTGGTCCATGCAAAACATGGTCGCGCTTTCCTCGTATTTTTAGATAAAAGCAACATACAATCAACTCTGCAAGTATGTGCTCGTCACTTGTAACTTATAAAGCAGCATGACTCATCATCTCTCTATTAATAGAGCTCAGGTCCCCTATGTTTTGATCTGCAAGCACTCCATACTTGGTTGAAGCCTTGGATGGGGTCTTGGGGTCATGCGCGTAAGGTGGTTGTCTCGTGTGGCCTCAGCACCTGTTGCCCCGGTAGCTCGTAAGGGTGATGCGACGAAGCGTTAGGTGCGTTTCCCGGGAGGTGTCTTCCCATCCTTGTTGCTAGGGATATGCAAGTTGTGGAGGATGGTTTGCCCTGGAAGCATGGCTTCATCTTTTGGTTTACTCGTGTTTCAAGCTGTTCTTTACATCGTCCATCAAGTATGCTACAGGGTAAGTATCATTTGTAATAATCCAATGTCCCTCTATATACTGTAGATCTATTTGCTGCAATGTCAAAACTACTTTAATACACGGTGCCATCTCTACATCTATACAAGACCAACTCATGCTCGTATCTCTGCTGCCTGCCATCCATTGTAATATCAAGACTCATGCTGCCTACCATCCATTGTAATGTCAAGACTCATGCTGCCTACCATCCATTGTAATGTCAAGACTCATGCTGCCTGCCATCCATTGTAATGTCAAAACTCATGCTGCCTAGTATATACAAAGTCAAGCCATACTGCCACATCTGCTATCTCTATTCTATACACAAACCCTTGCAATACACGGATCAATGCTATCTCCTACCTATACAAGTTAAATCAAATTATATTCAAGTTGGCTAGCATCTATTCAAATTTAAACAAACTCTCATACATTATCATCGTTTTTTATAACTTTACAAGCAAACGAATAATAAAAAACGCCTTGTATTGCCTACTATATCATCGTTTTTTATTACATTCTCTATTAAAACCAATGTATAAACAGAAAGCTGTTTGAAACAGCTGATATCGTAAATGCCATTGATATAAATGTTCTTGAATCTTGAAGCTGTAGTTGAAGATGAATGGAGAAAGTCTGGCTATGGCTATTTCGAAGCCTCATTAGCTTTAATGCCATGCAGAGTACTGCTGTCATTGCAGGCAATACAATTCTCCTCTTGGAAGAGATGGCTATCTAGTCATTGTACACACGCTCTCTTGCACAAGCTTCATACCTTATGTTATTAGAGATAGTCATCTTTATTGGGTAATGCACTTGAAAGCTTATGTACTAGTATACAAACTGTTGGATTGCTATAGATACAAGGTATTCCAAACTTCAAGAAGTCTCTAGAGCAAGATATTTAGTCGTTGCAGAAGCGCTAGTATTGCGAGGGACTATGTACACACATGTAATTACACGATGATCTACGTTCGCTCAGCCCGTAGTTTAATATGAAAATAGCCAAAAGTATCTTAAAGCTTTGATAGAGATATGGCCTTTGCTACAGTATCTAGGGTATCTATAGCTGTATTACATGCTAGTATCACATGCATCTAAGAGGGTATTGAATACCGTAAGTACTACTTGACAGATCCAGCTACTGATTTCTCTGTGTAAAGATTGTTCACAGTCTAGCGATAGTTTATGCTTGATGGAAGCATCTTGGTTTTGACATATTAATACATTGATTTCTTCAAATTTCACTACTCAACAAATGACCAAGGCATGCATAATACCTGAATTACCTCTTAATAATCGACAGAATGCAAAGCATAGCAAAAATTGAATGAATTTAAACTGCAATCTCTTGTGCTGGAAGCCGTTTTAAACCGCCAGAATAGCACCAAACTAATACTCTCATCCAGCAGTTACTTTCTGACACCTTTGCTCAACTTTTTGGGGATCAAAAAAAAACATGAACAAAATTCGACCAAAAAGCATGAGGTACCCCTCATGGTTTTCATCGAAAATCAAACGATCGCGTTTTTCACCTTGAAAATGAAGACTTTTACTATGGTATATCTTGAATCAAAATGCTTCTATCGATCCAAAGCGACCTCTGAAATCATCTTTGTGGGACTTTGATATGTAAAATTTCGACATTTTGGCCAGAAACCTCTTTTCATATTTTCATAAATTATTCAAATTATCTATTTTACTTGGTACCATTGGATGCGCCTTGAAAAGTACTCCAGGAAAGCTTAAGGAAGCATGGGGTGATTATCATACTTCACTTAGTCGAATCTGCAAAAATAGCTCGATCGAGTCCAGAATCATCAAAATTTGTCCAATCTGGAACAGACTATGATTCTGGGTTTGAATTAATTTTGGCTGGTAGGGCCAGCTGGAAAACTCATGCCCTTTTCATAAGGCAATACAGTAGTAAATGCCCTTGAAGCGTATAGAAAGTAGGTGTCATGTCATAGCACTGTCGTTTATGATGATATTTTATTGCCTTCTATATCGTTCATAATGATATTTTATTGCATTCTATATTTAATAACGTTAGTCTGGACATTGACGATGCATGGGTTGCATAAAATGTCTGCAGTAAGTAGTGAAATCTCTGAGGCTCCGAGCCGTCGTTCAAAGAAAACATTGGCAGCATTGAGCAGAGGAAAGAGGGTAGAAATAACAGTGGTTTTTGTTGATTGATTGTAAAATCATTATTCTCATATGAGCCAGGTCTGATATTGAATCAAAATGTTTCTCTCGACCTAAATCAGCCTCTGATGTTGAGTCTGTAGCGGTTGCGGACATTCAGTAACTCAGCAAGAGTCGGATCATGATTTACATTGTTTCTCACTGTCTACATTAGGACATTAGGTTCGACACAGAAGTGAATCATATAATCGATTATGATGGTCTCTGATAGTGAAGGATAATGATGGCTACAGATCGTATCATCATGGCTGATTGAGCGAATCGGATTCTTCAATTGACTGATATTAGATAAACATGATACGATGTATTGACTCAGTTGAAACAACAAGATAGATTGATGATTCATCAGTAATGATCTCTTATAAATAGGATGTGTTTGAATCAGTTAATAAATCAGAAGTTTTCGTATCTGGTTACTTTTTATAGTCTTCCTTTTTTGAAATCTATCTTAATTTGTTAATACTGTATCTTTGAATACAACATCTGAAACCGCTTTTGTGAGTCCTTCACATGCAATATTTCGACATTTTGGTCAAAAACCTTATTACATATTCTCTGAAATTGCTCAGTAACTTCATTCAAAACATCCGTTACAATTAACACCATTGGAAGCGTCTTGAAGAGTACTCTAAGAATGTATTAGGAAGCGCTGGCTGTTCGTTACATTTTACATAGTCGAATCTTGAAAAATAGTTCAATCAAGTCGAACAAGACGAGATTTGGCCAATATTTGAGCAGAAAAATAATCTGAATTTGATTTAGTTTTAGCGGGCGGCGCTGCTGCTGGCCGACCCAAATGCCTTTCTGATGATGACAATGATGTTTGCGATGGGATCATAAGAAAGGACAATCCTTTAACTTGAATGTCTTTCTTTTTTTTTTGCTCTTGATGGGAATTTTCCGTATAATAACTGTGTTTTTTGCAATGACTATCTCCCAAAAAAGTTGCTGTAGACCTTACACAGGTCCTGTATTTACGTACGGCCAGTTTTATGTCTCCAACTCTAAAACAACATCAACAAATGGATAAATCCCCCTCCTGATTCTGATATAGCTATTGATTGATTGTTTAAAGCCTACTTGACATGACAGATTTAATTATCACTGATTTGGAAATGCCTTCGGCAAGAGCCCGCAGGACGGCGCCGTCATCAAGCGTAGCGGCTAGTATATATATATATATATACTGTATATATTACAATTCTGGCAATGCAGTTAATAAACTCTTTACAATGCGTCTACCAGCATGCAGATTCAGCAAACGAATACGCTCGTTATGCAAATGGGCTTGATCAGATGATTGGCCAAAGGGAATATGAATCGCTGGCGCATTGCAAAACTTCTCCAACCAGCGCACGGCAGGAATGGATCCACCTTCTCGGATATACAGGGGCTTCATCTTCCACTCATTGTAAATGGCATTTTCCACCGCCTTGAAGTATTTGCTGTTCAAGTCACCAAGCCAGTATTCAGCAGCACTTTGGATAGTGACAGAGATGCAGTTATCGGAGTCTGTGCTCTCTGAAAACACCTTTTGCACGTAGTCTTCGAATTGAGTACAAATGTCTGCGATAGTTTGGTCGGGGACAACACGCATACTGACAGCTGCTTGTGCGCTGCGAGGGATAATCGTAGGGTTGTTGATGGAGACATCTATTTTGTGTACGGTCAAGGTGGGATATCGCCAGCGAGACATGAGTTGTTGCTTCATCCTGTCAGCGTTAAATGCCTCGTTACTGGCTGCTGCGATTTTGCACTGTGTCTCTTCTTCTGCTGCTGCTCTAGCTGCTGCTGCTGTCGACTCGCCCTTGCTGAGGTTGGGAGAGGCAATAGTAGAATGATGAGCGCGTGTGCTGGATTGTGCTGTCTCTGATGTACGCATCCAGTCCACAATGGGATCGTACAGCTTTTCTTCGGCTTCAGTGACAGGACTGACGTTATCGTAGAATCCCGGAATTAGCACCTTTTTATCACTGTCTACTAGCTTTCCCAATACATGGATCAAATCAATAAGCGGTTCAGATACAGCGCCGCCTTCAACGCCCGAATGCAGATCTGCTCGTTTGTTGCTAATGGAAATAGTAGCATGAATGACACCACGCAAACCATAAGTGATACAAGGCACATCTTCTCCAAGCCAGTAAGAGTTGCTAAGCAGCACCATATCCACGTCTTGGAAGAGCTCTTTGTTTTGGTCGACTGCTTCATAGAAACCTACACTGCCACTTTCTTCTTCCCCTTCAATCAAGAAAATAACATTGACATCCAGCAGCCCTTCCTTGAGTAACTCGTTGACAGCAAAAATGGTCGCTAAAATGGGTCCCTATTCATACAAAAGGTTATTCATCCACAGAAAAAATCGATAATGCCATCTTCCTTACCTTGTTATCGCTGGTACCACGGCCATAGAGATAGCCGTTCTTTCCGGTCAAACTGAATGGATCACTTCCCCACAAATTCTTTTCGTTGTCGGCAGCAATCACATCGTAGTGACCATAGATCAAGACGGTAGGTATGTGCTTCTCAGATGATCTTCTTCCAGTAAATTTACCATACACTAATGGATTGCGACCACTAGCACCGGGAATCTATACCAAACTGGTAAGAGTTACTGCTGCTGATGCAAATAACACTGCCTTACCATTCTGCTGACAGCGCCTAATTGCTGGAGAATATTCTTTAGGAACCGAGCACCCCGTCTACATTCCTCCATATACTCTGGGTTTCCGCTGACAGTGCGCATGGCAATCCACTTTTCCAGCACGTAAAGCATCGTATTGCTGGAGGGCACATCTTGAATCGTTCCGCTGGGTCTTCTGAATGACTCAAAGCAGTTGTGCACAGTGGATGGCATATCCCAAAACTTGATGGTATGGTCGTTGCTGCCTGAGATCAGGTAATTTGCTGTGCCAGTCAATGACAGGACGATGCCTTGATGATCGCTCAAACTCTCTCTGAATTGAAAGCCTTCTGACCAGATTTTGATGGATCCATCAGCAGATGCACTCACAAAGCCCGACCCTCTGATAGAGATGGCCAGCACATCCTCGGTATGTGCCATCACAGAGCGGATCATTTGATGTGTCTCCAAATCCCAGATTTGAACATCCCCACCCTGCACACCACAAAACAGATAGCCGTCTTCAGACAGAGCCAAGCAGAGGATGCCCTTGTCGGGATTGCCCTTGAGTGTGTGCAGCAGTTTGATGCCTGTCTTTTCAATGAACCAAATCTTGACATCGCCATCGCCAGATCCACTGATGAGTACCTCTCCGTCCACATTGGGTATGTCTTTGGCATGCAACAAGCAGTAGATGTACCCATCATGAGCATTTCCACGCACGTTCTTTTCACGGATAACGCACTTGATGACATCTCGGTCCAGTTCCTCTTGCAAGCGCTCATATTCATCGTCTGCGTCCTCTCCACCTTCGAAAAAGTTGATTACATTGGCCATTTTGCGAGGTGATTCAGGAATTGCTGGAATGTCGAGTGTGGATCCATGTGTTTGAGGATCGGCGAAATCGTACCACTATAAAAAGCATGAGATCACACATGGGCATATTACATCTGTCGTCCTCTCATACCTGGATGCTTGTATTTTGGCTGCCAAAGTAAATCATTTGGTTCACATCAGAATAGCACAAGGAGAAAATGTCGCCCACATCATGACAGGACTGTATCAAGTAGGCGCATTGAAGTGTCTCTGTATTCCACACCTTTTTTCATGCAAAGAAAATGAGTTGACATACACAGAGCCATTCAATCAGGCACTTACTCGAACAGTACCATCGCCAGAGCTACTAAATAGATACTGCTCATCTTGCGACAAGGTAAGACCAAGCACGCTGCCTCTGTGGCCTTTGAGGACTGTAACCAAGGTGAAAGTTTGAAGGTCCCAAACCTATGCATTCTTGTCAGTTATCTTGTGCCATTGATACTTTAGCTGTTTCCATTACATGGATCTGAGAGCTTTGGCTGCCACTAAACAGGTATTTCTTACTGGCTGCTAATGAGAGTACTGAATTTCTGTCCTCTTGCGAGATGGTGTGAATGCATCGTGTGGGGTGCAATGGTCTGCTGCTGGACAGTTGAGAGAGGCTTCCTACGCACAGACACAGACACATGCACATGAGAGATGGTTTCATCTAAATCCAATTGCAATACAAACCTAATGGAGTTGGACTTTCGGTTCTCAAGAAGGGTGAATCCATTGTCAGTTTGTTTGAAACGAAAGAAAGAAAAAGAGATGTGTCAATGGAGCGACTAATGGAAGCCACTTATGAGCGGAGATGTGCATCAAATGAGTACATCGACAGCCAATAGCACCTCTGCAAATGCAAGGTACCCTCCCTGCTCTCGCCTAGTCACATATAGTAACCTTTTTCTTTCTGTTTATCCTTCGTTCTATTTGCATTGCACCATGACCACTCAAAGAATACTGGCAGCATGGATGAGGCAGCGTTGCTCCGTCTCAAATCGACATTGGATACAACGAAACTTTACTCAAACAGGTATGCTCGAAATGAGCTCATCAGTACAATGAAACTAACAACTGAATCTAGCTGTGCAGAGAGAACGAGCTCTGGCTTATCCTCGCTTTCATATACAACCCGAGAAGCATGGCAAGTGGATCACAGCAAAAGATCTGCTCAAATATCAGCCACTGGAGAAAGGAAAGAAGGCTGAAGATGATCTTGTTACATTGACAGGTCGCATCATCTCCAAAAGAGAATCCAGCGCCAAGTTGATCTTTTATGACATTATGCAGAACGGCGAATCAGTACAAGTAGTAGCATCTCGAGGAAGATTCAGTGGCTCACCAGAGGACTTTGCGGATAAGAATAGAGATTTATGTAGAGGCGATATTGCCTGTAAGTAGCGGGCTGTTAGTGGGAAATCAAACGAGACACTCATCTGCTTTGTGTCCAGCATTCACGGGTGTACCTGGCAAGACAAACCATGGACAACTGAGCGTATTCGTCACCAAGGATTTACAAGTGCTTACGCCATGTTTACACGACATTCCTCGCACAGGCCTCAAAGATCCAGAAAAGCGATTTCGTGCCAGACATTTAGATTTGCTCGTCAACCCAGAATCATCCAAAATATTACGCACCCGATCGAAAGTTATCAGATTCATCCGAGATTTCTTTGACAAACGAGGCTTTTTGGAAGTAGAGACGCCTATTTTATCAGGAAAGGCGGGTGGAGCAAACGCACGACCTTTCGAAACCCACGCTCATGCCATGGACATGGATATGCAACTTCGAATTGCACCTGAACTCTACCTCAAACAACTGGTGATTGGCGGCATAGATCGAGTGTTCGAGATTGGAAAGCAGTTTAGAAACGAAGGCGTGGATTCAGATCATAATCCCGAGTTTACTACATGCGAATTCTATCAAGCGTATGGAACTCTAGAGGGCCTGATGCAGGATACAGAGACATTGCTGTCAGAAATGGCGGAGTGTGTGTGCGGCCAGACGCCGATTTTGCTAAAGTCAGGGGAAGAGATCAACTTTCGTGATCCGTTCAAAAGAATCAATGTCATGGATAGATTAAGCAGCGAATTGGGCACTTCGTTGCAGTTTCTAGAATCAAAAGGTAAGGTTCTAGCCTTCTAGAGGTTTTGAGGTCTATCTGACTGACTGTTATACAGATGCTTTAAATCAATTGACATCGTTATGCCACGCAAAGGGGATCAAGTTGTCTGGGCCATTGACATTAGCGCGTATTTTGGACAAACTCATATCTGAATACATCGAACCCGAATGCATTCAACCTACATTTCTATACAACCACCCACTTGCATTAAGTCCGTTGGCAAAAGATGCTATTGATATTAAGGTTAGTATTTGCTTCTTTGTTTATTTGTTTGACATTCATTCATAAAACCATGCTCTACTAGGGCCAAACAGTGGCTGCAAGGTTTGAACTATTTGTGGGCGGAAAAGAGGTTGTGAATGCCTATGAAGAGTTGAATGACCCCCAAGAGCAACGCAAACGCTTTAGAATGCAATTACAAGATAGACAAGATGGTGATCTAGAAGCGCCTTTACCAGACACAGACTTTTGTGATGCCTTAGAGTATGCATTACCTCCTACGGCTGGCTGGGGAATGGGAATTGATAGAGTCGTACAACTGATGACTGGTGCTACACACATTCGTGAGGTTTTGGCATTCCCAGTGATGCGCCCAAACAATCCAGCTGCTGCTAGTAACCATTGCAACACTGCCACATTGAGTAACCATAACAACGACACTACCACACACCAATAAAAGTGATTTTATATTTTTATTTTTGTTCGTTAAAAAAGTATCGAGCAGGGAGGGCAATGTTTTATGTCTCCTCCCCCGTTCGTCTATCATGGCTAATAACCTATAGGTAGTCGCCCACAGATTTATTTTAGATAAACAGTGAGCAACCCATGTGCGGATAAGGTATTGACTAGCCCAGCCATGGAGAAATGTCAGCTCTTGCCCATGGATTATTGACCGCGCTCATCCATATGAATATGTCTCTTTGTTCTCACCACCAAGGCAACGCAGAAGGAAGGAGGGAGGATATCATCGTTGCCTATCAAATCCGGAAAAGGAAGGACCCGCAAATCGAGGCGCATGGGAGCTTTATACCACAAAAGGGGAGAACCCGTCAAATGCTCAGGTACAAGGTTGGGGAAGATGTGATTCTTGAAGCACCGAATAGTAAACACCTGTTTCACACAAAATAAAACAAAAACGTTAATATTTTAGTGCCATGCCAATCATACTTGAGTAAATGAAAAAGAGGTTGCTATTTACATTTTGCTTCTAAATCGAGCAAAGGCAAAACGGGATTGGGTTTATCAGTGGGGCATGACCACATCTCCCCGCACCACAAGCGAAGCGAATGTCACTTCACAACCGAGAGATCTCCCCACGATATCACAATGAACAGAGCGCGCCCATGTTTTATGCTCCTCCCCCAAACAGAGCGAGTTCGATGTTTCTTGCTCCTCCCTCGAAGGAGAGCAGGCAGGTGACCAGAGATGGGCCCTTGCTCCTTTAAAGAATGCCAACAGACGTGTTGGATTTTCATCTTTACCAAACGAGAAAACCAACAAGCAGAGTTGCGACAATCAGCGATGACAGATGTTTCAATGGGATCGTCTCAAGAAGCAGCAGCCCGGAGATGGTCGTGGCTGGTCAGCAGATAGAGACGGCCAACGCAGAAGGTTGTGACATCAGCATCCGATAGATAAGAACCCCTTCTTTGCTCAGCTTTAAATGGTAAGAGGCAATCAACAATACAGAAGGAAAGTCTGGCCGTTTTGTGCTGTGGATGGAGCAATGGGTACAGATGGACCCAAGAGGGAGCACACCGACGGTATCTAATGGACTGATGTGAGTATTTGCAATAGATAGAAACATATGGTTCATCACTTACTCTGTTATTGCGATGCATCTTAATAATGTCATCCAAATGAGTGGAGCAGAATACGATCTTGACGTATCACATCTCCACCATTGGTGTAACTGAATGTCCCACAAAAGAGTGCAATGGATCGGGGAGGCAAAGATTGCCCTTGGAGTTTGAAGAAGGAACGGAGAGTGAGCAGAAGAGGAGGAGGAGGACACAGGAGGTTCGATGATGGTTCTATCCTTGTTCGAAAAAAGTTCTTTGCTTGCTTGCAGGAATTGGATCTGCGAAAAGTCGATAACTTTTTGCCTTGAAATAGCTGGTTTAGACTCGAAGATTCCTTTTTCCCCTCCCAAACTAAAAGATTGCAAATGTTACCGGGATGGATTTTGTGAACGCGCAGATAGTCAAATGAAACCGATACAAACTAGTCCAAACCTTGATCCTTGGATGCTATTGAATCTTGATTCACTTTTTTCGGAAGATTTCGTTTTTTTTTTTTTACCTCTAAATTATTCATAGTTATTTTAGACGAGGCTTCGTTTTTTCAACGAAAAAAGGCCAATGTAGAAGAAATACCTCAAAAATGCCTTTAAATATGAAAACCTATAGAATTTTCTCGATTAACTACACCCGCAGAACTACTAGTCGAAACGTTTCATTACTACTCACGCATATGAGAAGGTTGCCCTTATGTTGTATTTTTTTTTTTTTGCAGATTATTCGAGTCAAATTCAAATTGATGCCAATCGAAGTGTATAATACTATATCAAGAAAAATAGAACAAAATGATAAATTAGGACATCAGTTTTGAAGTGACAACATATGCCAATTTAGAATTACTGTTAGTTTACGTAGAATGCGTTTATTTTTGGTTGCTTTTTTTTTGCAAATGTTTGCGATGAAGTTTGGGAAAAATGTGAAATGTGGAAGAAGGGAGTTTTTAAAGAGGTTCTATTATTAAAGGCCTCAAATGGCATCTGAATTTTTCGCGAAAAAAAGTGACTGTGCGGCTTAATAGAATGCTCATAGAAGATTTGGCGGATGTGTTATAAACAAGATAGCTATCCGTATCATAATTTACTATAGTGGAGGTAATATTGATCGAGCATCTTGATAATGGCTAGCGAAATTGCTCTAATGACATGCTGCCGGTTTTCCTTGTTCCAACGAAGGTGCTTGGGTATTTCCACTTGAACGACATCGAGGCCGTTCCAATAGTTGTGATAGTGTTGCGTTGTGAAACCTCCCATAAAGTAATCCCCATCATGAGGGCTTGGTATGGTTGAAGATGGCAGCACTGAAATCTGATTGTTACTTGATTTCATAATTGAATCACCGAACAACCCGAGAAGTCGATGTGGTGCCTTGGTCTTCACGTGTCTCTTTGCCAATGATTGAATGGAGCTCTTTTCTAATATCGCCTGGTCCAGTCTGGCCTTATCAGATCGTAACTCGTCTGGTGATAGCAGGTAACCTAGCTCTATCATGCCACTAGAATGTGTGTGCCCTGTATGAAACCACACATCAGACAAGCCTGGTCCATCTCTCTGTCCCAAATCCTCCAACTTACCATGGATATCCACAAGCAGGCCATACAAGCTCATCTGTAATACACTCTCTACAGCGTCTTTAACTCGGCCGTGGTACGCTTTCCAAACCTGCTCACCTGCCTCCGTCTCTGTACCCTCTTCTAATGATCTGTTTGGATCCGCTTTTCGGCGAGATATATTATTTACAACAACATAAGGAGCGCCATTTCCGTAATGATCTACGATAAACTGCTCAATGCCTAGAGCAATATCCTTGGTATACATGTCGCCTAGTATCGCACTTCCATCTCCAATTCTATTTGGTATTGATTCTGGCTTCAGTAATCCGCCATGCGGTGCTGTAATGATCAGTGGTAAATTTCCTGATCTTGAATAGACGCCATTGGCTGTATAGGCTTTTTCCTTAAATTTCTTGCTATATCCTAGTGCGTTGACCATGGTGCAAATGAGAGGAAAGCGAAAGAAGACGCCACAAAAATGCAAAATGGAATATGGGGATTTTTTCATCCTACATGCCTTTTGGATCGGCGTACTAATTGCAGTAGCTTTGACTTTTGGCATTGCATGTGACATATTAAGTGCTTGCATTAAATGAATCAGGGCCAGTAATATCTCGTTAATATTAGAGACGGGGGGTCGTTACCGACTAGAGCGCCATTTAGCTGAAAGTGAGTTGTTCATTTGCTACACAGGATCGTATTCAGATCTGTAGTAACATGTAGCCATATGAACGCTTTGTAGAAATCATCGAGAATGGCAAATGCGTGACTTTAGGTATATGATCAAAGGATGTAAAGTACCTGATGCATATCTGATAGCCCATTCACTATGCACATTTGATCGCTCGGTGGGAATGATGCGGCTTGTTTCGATTTGTCGCAAATGATGACAGACCCTTCAGCTTGGATCTAGCCAATGTTGAGCTTCCCATGACAATGTTGACAGGAGCGAATCAAATGCCAAGCACCGATACTACTGAGAATTACTGGGCATTGCGACTAATACTTTTTCTGCATAATTAACTCTCGTTTAGCCGCTCTTCCATTGGTGGGATGCAGTAGGGCAAACCAGCCATGAAATGAGTGATCAGCAGTTGTATAAAAATTGCGTTTGCAACAACTCCCTAAACAAAATTTAAACATTTCCTTCCTTCTTTTTTGTTTTTCAACATTACTTCATCAACAAATAACATTAATAACATGCCTCATCCTGCTGTTCTGGCAGCAATCGTAGTCGGAGGCGTCGCAGCTCTGGGTCTGGCCATTTACAAGCAGTTACAGGAACAAGAGAATTACTACCATTATCAACAGCAGAGTTATAACTCAAGACAGCAGCATCGCAATGTGTTTCGACACAGCAACGATTTTGAGCTTGACCAAGATTTCATGGCAGAAGAAGACGATAAAGAAGACAACCCTCATCATCTACACCATGATACTACCCAATTGCGCAGTAGAAAACCGTATTCAAAGGGTTTCTCTGATCATGAAGATGAAGCCACTAGCCATAATGAAAAAAAAACAGCTACAGTGGGTTAATTTCGTTTGTAAAAGACTGACTAATGATTAATATTGCTTAAATAGTCATCACTTGATCAAGATCAATTCGAGCTAGCAGAACTCGAAAGTTCTATTGCAGAAAGAAAGAGAAGACTCATGGCAGAGCAGGCATTCCTCGATAGAGAAGAAGAGAACCTTAGAAATCGTCGTCTGGAGCTTCAAAGGGAAGAGCAAGGTTTCTATCAAGCTGCTGCATCTAGTCCCAATGAAGAAACGGAATCTGGTGTATCTGCTGTCGAAGTGTTGGATCCATTTGCTACCCACTTTGCTTACAGTGGGAATGATGACAGTGACGATGATAGTTACTATCAACATGGCCATGGAAATGCTAGTAGCAGTGGAGAGCATACAGCCATTCTTATCAACAGCAAGAGAGAGGAATCAGAGAGCAGCGGTGCTCACGAGAGCGACCATAGCAATCATATGCACTCATCCAACCTTCAATTTCCTGATGCTTCAGAAGTGATTGTTACTGACTCGGAGGCTGGCACATCTGTTAGTTCCTCTCGCGCTGTTTCTGATTCAGAAGAGAGCTGGGATGCTGTCAGCGAGAATGAATGGGCTCGCCATTCTGATAACGAATTTGAACATTAGCATATATGTATATCATACCTATTTCACTACCCTTTTGCTATTATGTTCATCGTGAATAAATCATTCTTTACCTTATTAGCTACATCGTTGGTATATTTTGTGCTGGGTATTTCTAATACATATTCCGAAATGGCCATTGACATAAATGCAACAATGTTGTATTTGCTGCGTATTTCGTTCAGTTTTTACTTGGATTCACTATAAATATGACAAACCTTACTTGTGACGAGAAAGCCTCTATATTTAGATTGTTTGATGAAATGATGCTTGCCACCAGAATAGTCAAGATAAATAAAAGATCGGATGAGAAGAGCTATAAAACTATTCAACTGTTCACCAGTCTTTTTCAAAATACAGTGTTTAAATGCTGCAGGACATCTTTAAGCACCTGACTTTAAAGATAAAAGAGCTTGTAATACTACCTTGGCTGCAGTTCGAAAGAGACACCTGACAAAGTCTGCTGTGTTTTTCTTGAAGGTGTTGCATGAAACAAGCCTGATTAGCAGAACCACCAAGAACATGTTTTATAGTAAATTGAGGGCGATGACTTAATAATGACAGACACCAACGAGAGTCGGCACGCTTTGCACCGAAGACTCAAATTACCTGCCAGGTTCAATCGAGATTGAGCAGACAAGGAATTGATCTGCAAGCTGCAAAAACGACTCCCAGACGCCGCATCTATCATGGGCAGTTTGTCGGCTTCTATGGCTCATGGAAACGAGCCAATTCGTGGTTGAGATTTTCGCCGTCTCTTGAGGAAGCATGGCTTCAATGTGTTTCTTACAGACGAATACAAGACTAGCATAATTTGCCCGGAATGCCGCCATGAGACTGCAGTGAGCTTCAATGCAATGCGCAACCCTCGACCTCGCAGACCACAGCAGCGTAGATACAGTGCTTTTGTGACAAGATATGGTTTTTAGGGTATATATAGACTATTGAACTGTGTTTGATAGATTCACCGAAAATATCAATGAGATGCACAAATTGTAACCGCCCAGCCCATGATCTTCAGTAAGGCACTGTCTATTCATGTTTAAAAGGGCATTGAGCTTGCCAGCCTACCCCCCACAAGCCAAAATTAATTCAAATCCAGAATCATAGTTTGTTCCAGATTGGACAAATCTTGATGGTTTTGGATTCGATTAAGCTATTTTTGCAGATTCGACTAAGTGAAGTATGATAATCACCCCATGCTTCCTTAAGCTTTCCTGGAGTACTTTTCAAGGCGCATCCAATGGTACCAAGTAAAATAGATAATTTGAATAAACTTATTGAATGATTTATGAAAATATGAAACGAGTTTTCTGGCCAAAATGTCGAAATTTTACATATCAAAGTCCCACAAAGATGATTTCAGAGGTTGCTTTGGATCGATAGAAACATTTTGATTCAAGATATACCATAGTAAAAGTCTTGGTTATCAAGGTGAAAAACGCGATCATTTGATTTTCGATGAAAACCATGAGGGGTACCTCATGCTTTTTGGTCGATTTTTGACCATGTTTTTTTAGTCCCCAAAAAGTTGAGCAATAGTGTCAGCAAGTAACTGCCAGATGAGAGCAACTGTTTGGTGCTATTCTGACAGTCTAAAACGGCCTTGAACGCAAGAAAACGCAGCTCAAATGCACTCAGATTTTGCTGTATCAGGGACACTAACGACTAAAACAGGGAAATACCAGTATGCTGCTTGCCCGTATACGAAGTAACTACGTGTATATGGATGTAGATTATCACATAAGAACCAGAACCACAGATAATACGAAGGATTTTCATGTGTAAGTGGAGAGTCAAGATGAAAGTAGCAGTATTTTGATAAGCTACGCAAGGGCAATCGGTAGCTCAAGCTGACGCTGCGCAGGTTGGTTCTCACCAAAGCGATGCGAAGATAGAGAACCATCCGAAGCCAAAACACACTCGTTGGATATAAAGATCTCACCACTTGAATTTTTCGGCTACATCGTGTGTGTGGATCTATTCGTGTAATAATACTTTCTAATGTTGGCTGGATGCTCTAACTCTTTTCATCAAAATTATTCTCAGTTGAGATCTTATTTATCTTGCTACCGAAGATCATATCTAATCCTTTGTATATAACGTTATCTTAGAAGACCCTGATAAAATGCTAAGCACTCCTCGATGTTAAGGTTGCCTTAAATCGATTGAGGTGATTTGACTTACTCGAAGAATATAACTAATTTACTGATATTGTCCTTGCCCTGTGCGCTATCCTTGCTTCATTTATTGCACAATTAAAGCGCCTCAGAGCCACTAGCTTTGCTAATATATCACTGTCTCTGTTGGTAGAGTGCTTCATTGCTAGGACGCCCAGAATGTGCTTGAATGTGTTGAGAGTCTCTCAGAATGAGCTGGAATGTGCTGGGAATCTCTTAGAATGTGTTCGAACGATCCCATTGGGTGTGTTCAAATCACCAAAATCACCAAACTCGCTCAATTCTGCTCAGAGTCTGCACAAAAACGTTAAATGAAGCCTGGATAAGGGAGAGAAGTGATGAATGAAGCCTGGAGAAGTGGGAGAAATGGTAAATGAGGACGCACAAGGACAGAGTGACCCACATCAATCCTTGTTACCGACACCTTCCTCCACCACTTTCATAAACGCCTTCACCACCTTCATGAGCACTTCTGTGCGTAGTCTTACATATTTATGAGCCGGCATCATATAACTCAACGACCAAAAGGGACGATCAGATGATTTACTCTCCCTCGATCTTGATTTACGAAGAAGTATCCTTGAATATATCAATTTCCTCTTACTGCATGATTTGATTTAACATAAAATTTCTTCACAGTCTGTTGTATTGTTAGCTTACAGTGCTCTGTTTTAACTGTAAGCGTCTTATAGATAAATTTGCTGCTCTTGGTATAAGCACTGGACTATGATCAGAGATGAGGAAAGAGATGAAGAAGGGTCTCCTTTGGATTTACTGAATCCTTTTATTGACTTTTTTTCAATTGATATATTACTTGCTCGCCACTGTGGGCAATTTTGTTTGCAATCACATGCATATGCGATTTTCTTGTAAGCAGCGCACTGAAATCAAGATATTATAACCGAGGTGTCTCTTCTTACTACACGGCATCATGAAGACTAGCAATCGCAAAGATTGCATTATTTTGAAGGGCGGTATGTAATACAAATTTGTGCAAAAAAGCAGCAGTAGTTGGTCCTCATCAAGACTTCAGCCTGGCACATTCAAGCACATTCTAAGCATCCTTCAGCACATTGGTGCGCATTTGAATGTTTGTCAATCTCGTTTGTATAACGATCTAAGATTGTTACTCAGTTTCGACATCAAAGCTTTAAAAAGCATGCAATAAAGCGATTGCGCTTCATGTTCCAACAGACAACACATCATTAGATGCCATAGTAAGAGGATGTGAATCAGTTGCAGCAGAATGTGCCTTGAGACTGCAGGGAAGAAAGCGTAATAGCAAAACGCAGGTGTTACCAAAAGTAGCCATTTATTACTATGCCCTGAAACCATCAATTGGAAAGTTATAAATCATAATCATCATCTGAATCATCATATTGTCTACGGTTATACTAGCATAAAGGGGGGTTAGGATACATCCAGAACTAGTGCTCAGATCAACCACTTACGACAATACGGGTTTGAGTAGAGTTAGAGTCTTGTTGATTGATTTGACCCAGAAGATCAATCAATTGCTTTTCGGTTACTTTGCTTCTCAATTGATTGGATTGTGCCATTCTGATCAGGAGATCCTCGACTGCACGAGCCTTATCCGCCTTGACCATTTGAATACGGCCCACTGTCAAAAAAAAAAATCAATACATACATGCCATCCACCTTTAACGGTATACACCTACATCTTTCGCGAGCAGAATTGTCCAAAATTTGATACAACTACAACCTGTCGTCAATATTGTCATTTTGCCCGTCCTTTGCACTGTTCCCATCTTACCATGTTGCGACGCATCTCCTCCATTTGTCTATTACTCCATTAGCCATACTTGCTGTGTGATTATATATACTCAAGTATTTACCCTTTCTTTTCAGCATCTTCTTTTGATCCGCCAGCAGCACTGCCCATGCCAGCAGGAGCACCAGAGAAACCACCAGCACCCTTTTAAGCAAAAAACTTTTTTAATACTGCAGCCAAATGGCATTCATCCTGTGTGGCGCTTACCTGCGATGATCCCCCACTCTTTCCTTGCAATTCAGCTAAACGTCTGGCTCTGATAGCTTGAAGCTCGTCGTCCTCCATGTTGTATAATGTGTTGTTTCAATAAAGAGTGTTGTGGAAACGAAAAGAAAAAATGTTTGAAAGCAGGAAACCATTTCATCTTTATCACATTGGATTGAAACCCAGTGATCATTCACCACCACGTCTTTTGGTTGCTTAAGCAGGTTCTTTCTCTTTTTCTTTCTTTCACAGTCAAAGAAGGATGTATTCATATCCTCCCGAGTATCTGCTTCATCCCGTGCCTGTGCTGGCTGTATACGGTCTTTCATCCTCATCCAATGCACCCAATGATACAAAACTAGTCGATGTAGATGAACCTGCAGCAAACTCAACTGAAAAGTCATCTTCCGTCAATGCATCATCACCATCCACACGCTCTGGTTTAGCCAGTTCATTGCTATCGTTATTCACGAGCAAGTCAGACTACAGTTTGTACGAAGCCTCTCGCTATGTGTCTAGCAACCAGATACCGCCACCCTTTCGAGTCATTACCGTCTCCAAGGTAAAAGTACCTAACATTGAAAACGTGTATCATCTACTCACATTGAAACATAGGACTATATATTACCACAAAAACCATCACCAGCAGCACCTAATCTACCACCACCTCATTCACATCTTTCGCCATTGTCGCATGATTCACCCTTATATCCAGAGGGCGTCATGACGCCATTGTGGATTAAAAAGCACCTGTATTCACCCAGTGTTGTGGTTGGCTTTTACGACTTGTGGGATTGGCAAACAGAGCCTGGCAATCCGCCTCGACCTCAACGTGAAACAGGCCCTCTCGCTTCTCAGGTACTCATTGATCCCACTGAACGGGAGCATGACACACAGTTAGCTATCGAAATCAATGCGAGACGCAAGTACTTTCAAGAAAAAGGCATCAAGTTTGCAGCCGTGATTGTGCTCAAGCAACGCTATACTGGTAGATTCTATTGTTGCAATATGGCAAGATGCATTGAATAGTAGTGATTAAACAGCCTCTTTGACTAGATCCATCGATTGAAGATAGACTGTCAGCTATTCGAAAGCAATGTGGATTAGACGCCAGAAGCTCATTCTTCACTATTGCACCTGGATCAGCTACCGAGATTCAAGAATTTGTCAATAGGTAAAATGTGGGTAAGAGAGTGGCTGAAATCAGGGTGTTTACTCTCTATCTAGTCTTTATCGAGCACTGTACGAACCAGCCCTTCATTTCTACAGCAACCGCCTCAAGAAGATTCGCAAGAAAAAGTCAAAATTACCCTCTCCTTCTCAAATGCCTCGGACCACACCTGACTTGTCATCCACAGAACCACAGCCATTATCGATTATAGGATGGATATTGCGATACGACATCAAAGCAGCATTTTTCCAGGAAACCAAACAAGAGATAGACGGCGCATTAAAGTCATACGAGGCAGCATATGGTATCATTGCAGAGATGCTTGCACCCACATCCTCCATCACAATGGGTCATGTCAATTTGACAGTGCATGGCAAGCGATGGAAAGAAGCTCGAACACTCGCAGACTGCATCAATGTCAAGATTTGCAAATTTCATCTGTTTATGAACGATCCAACTGCAGCCTTGAGTCAGTTGAATGGCCATTTGCACATGTTTCAATCATATTCACCGACATGGGGCATGGGCGAGCATACATTTGAGTACTGGGCATGGCTGTCCAAGCAGTAAGTAGTTCGTCTGCAACACATAGGAAGAGACTAACAAGGGTGATAGATATCGCATTTTCGCTGATAGCATTGACGCAGCTATTCAAGCAGGATACAAAGTGCCTTTACCAACAGCCTACCTCACATCATCTGTAGGTGGAGGAACACCCAACAGCCCCATTCTCGGAAATACAGGTGGAGGAATCACCAATACCAGTGGATGCAATCCTGGAACCATTCTTCAACATCCTGGATTCTACTATCATTTAGCAGCCATGTGTTGTGCAGAGCGCAGACGACGATTTTTGGAGATTGAGCGATCAGACGCCAATTCAGACACCAATCCAGCGCTTCAAAATGAAAAGCTGGTGGATCACTCGAGTTTGACCATTGAGCTACTGACAAAGAGTTACGAGCAGTTCAAGAGATACCGCAATGGGCGCATGACACTGTATTTAGCAGCCGAGATTGCTGGCACCTACTATGAAACGGGTAAATTTGAAATGGCCATCAAGTTTTTCGAGCGGATTGGCAAGACCTATCGCAAGGAAAAGTGGCACATGGTACTCACCTCAATTTTGAGATGGTCATTGCGTTGTGCTAAAGAGCTGGGATCCTGGGAGAGAGCTGTCGAGTGTCTGGTGGAACTCATGTCTGACGATTTACCCATGGCAGAAAACAAGCGAAACGACATTCAAAAGGAACTGCTTGACATTCTCCACGTGCATCCAGCAGTCACTGCAGAGCAACATGCACCACTCGTCATTCATATGGACCAAATCAATGCATTTCTCACTTGTCAAGTGCAAATCAAGAACCAAACAAACTTTGTGGGCGCACCCGTAGATTACCAAATCATCATCAAGACCAACAGGAAATCACCACCTGTGCCATTCCGCTTCAATGCAGTCAAAGTGATGTTCAACAATCCACAGTACAATGTCATTTTGAGAGATATTGGTGCTGAGCAAGAGCCAAGCAGTGTAGAGTTGATTGACTTTTCAAAGGATGTGAGCAAGATAACAGAGGAAGGTCAACACAAGGACTGGCACACTGCCAAGGTAGATTTGCAAGTCTTCAAGGGACAAACGAAAGCATTGCAAGGGTCTGTGGTTCCTCAAGACTGTGGTGAACTCAAGATATTGGATGTTTGCTTTGATATTATCACCCCCCAATGGCAAGTAGAATTGAAATACGCCTTGGACAAGATGACAGAAGAACAACCTGCGTCCAGAAGAAAGTGGCTTGAATCTTATGCAGATGGAAAGCCCATTTACAAGATTCTTGATGGTCGAGGCCATTTGTCAACAGCAACGTAAGTTAGAAATGCCTTTTATCGTAAGAGATGGTTTGATTTATGGGAATAATTAGTGTCATGCAGAAACCACCCAGCCTTGATTTGAAATTTGAACACGCAGCACCAGCACTTTTGGACGAGTTGTTCAAATTGGATGTGACCATGACCAGTTCAGAAACAGAGACAGTGGAAGCAACACTTGTTGCAGAAATCAAGAATTCAGAGGGCATTGTCAATGAGGACTACATCTCATTCAGCATAGACAACCACCAACATGCCGCCCTGCAGGAAGCAGATGTGGGACAGATTGAGCCTGGACAGTCGATTACGAAATCAGTGTATTTGCATGGTGGCAATGTCACAGGATCCAGATTGATCACCATTGCAGTCAAATACTCTATTGTCGGTAAAGGTGCTTTGCAGGCCGTCGAAAAGACAGATTCGCTTCGTATCCCATTCATTGCGCCGTTTGATGCCAATTATGAATTGTGTGCGCAGAGCGAAAAGCTGAAGAAATCCATTGCCCCTGAATTGGAGAGATCAGAGCGATGGCTCCTGGTAGCTGCTCTTCGCTGTTTTTCTGCTTGGGATTTGGACATTAAACATGTGCAATTGGAGAAGGAGGAGGTAACTGAACAGACGGATGAGAGAGGGGACATTTGCTAATGACGTACAACTAGACATGTACGGCCATGTGTACTGAGCTCTCGTTGATCTCCAGCATGGATGATTTTGACAATCAAAGTAAGTGGCGTGTGCTATGCTTCTGTTTGCGTGTAGTAACATGGGTTCATAGCATGGAAAACGGGGCATATTTACAATGCAAACTATCTCTTTCAGTTGGCTACCAGTGATTTAACAGAGGAACAAGCAGCTGTGCCAACTGGTAAGATTGTCATTGAATGGAAGCGATCGGGAGATCAGAATGAACACTACTACAAGTCTGTTCTCAGACTGCCTTCTATTCAATTCCAACAGCAAGACCTTGTTGTATTAGCAGGTGAGTAGGCGCTGTCAACAGTACATTCACTACTGTTCTAATAACAAGCACACATAGATATACCATCTGAAATCTATCTCGGTGAACCCTTCACCCTCTCTTATACCGTCTACAACCCCACAGAATACTTGGCTGAATACAATGCCTCTATTGAGATCAGTGAAGCCTTTGTATTCTCTGGCTACAAACAACTCAAGAGCCGTGTTTTACCTCTTTCCAGAGCTGTTTATCATTACACATGTTATCCCCTGTTGGCAGGCAAAGTCAAGCTGCCTCGACTCAAGGTGATGGCATCACAGCAACAAAGCGGAGAAAGACAAGTGCCAGTGGAAGTAGCAGGCAGTGGCATTTCAATTGCACTCGACAATGATTTACAACAAAAGCAAACAGGAAGCCCATCGGACGTGGCGCCCACCCCTCTGCTGGCATTTGTCAATGCGAAAAGAAGGCTGTTGTGACAATAATAATAAATTAGCCTCGGGACATTACAACTGTATTTAGTGAAAATTTAAAATGAACCATCTTTTTTTTTTTTTTTTTTTTTTTTTTTACTGCCTTTGTTTGTTGATTTCCCTGGACTTTGTTTATTTCTCTCATATATCACCTTTTTTTTGCTGTTTGACACCATGAGCATTGTGTTTCTCTCTCTCTCTCTCTCTCTCTCTCTTGTGCGTTTACTGTTCAATTTGATACATTTTAAAGGTTGGCATTGGAGCAACTCCATACACACACAACTTGATTAACCTCAATCCCTTTCTTAGAGTGACAGTAACGATGAAATTTGGAGCCGAACTCAATTCAAAGATCCATGAAACGTGGAGAGATTCTTACATCCACTACAACAAGCTCAAGAGCCATCTTATGGCCCAGCACACACATGGCGTATGGAGCCCGCAAGACGAGAAGAACTTTGCCAATCAGATTGAAATGGAGCTCAAGAAAGTCTACACATTTGTGCAAGTACGCCAGAAAGCACTAATCAGCCGCATCGATTACTGCGAATCTATGCTGAGAGAATACAAGGAGATCCCAAAGACCAGAGCAACCGCCTATGATTCGGTGGCTGACAGTCTGGCTGAAATCCTGATTGACGTGGATGATTTGGCCAAGTTCCATGAACTCAATTTGGCAGGCTTCGAGAAGATTGTCAAGAAGCACGACAAATGGACTGGTGGCGATCTTAAATCATACTACTTTGGACAGCTCTTGGATCTGTATCCTCTTGATAAACAGCGCTTTGATGTCATGATTGTTCGCATTTCTGACATGCACGACTTGTGTCGCCTCTATGGCAACCCAAGATCCACTACCAAAGCATACACCCAAGGTGGAGATCAAACAGCATTTGAACGAGCCACCAACAAGTACTGGATCCACCCTGATCACATCACTGAAGTCAAGGCCATCATCTTGCTTCATCTTCCTGTGCACGTCTTTAACCAAAAGAAGCAGTACGAGTCCAAAGATGCTGCCGTGTCTAGCGTTTACTACGACAATGAGAACTTTGATTTGTATCAGGAACGTCTTGCGCGGGCTAAAGGCGCGGAAGCTATCCGTATTCGCTGGTATGGTCAGAGTGATGAACTCAACGACGATGTCTACATTGAAAGAAAAACACATCATGCTGCATGGCTCAACGATAAATCTGTCAAGGATCGATTCAGGCTCAAGGAATCCCAAGTCAATGATTTCATCAGTGGTGCTTACTCGGCTGATCACTTCAAGAGAGACTTGGAAAAGAAGGGAAAAATGGACCAAATCACTATTGCTGACAACCATTTTGTGGCTAAAGGTATCCAAAATTCTATCAAGACCAAGCAACTCAAGCCAATGTGTCGCGTATTCTACAACAGAACGGCATTTCAGTTGCCTGGAGATCAGCGATTGAGAATCAGTCTAGACTCCAACTTGACCTTTATTAAAGAAGACCATATGGATGGCAAGCAGCGAAGAGCTATGCCTGATGGAAGCCACAACTGGAGACGGCCTGATGTTGGCATCGACCATCCATTCCGCCATGTCAATGATGCCGATATCTTGCGATTTCCTTATGCCATTTTAGAGACCAAAATCCAGAGCCATCTAGGTCAAGAGGCTCCTGCTTGGTTAACCTCCTTGTTGGACAGCCATTTGGTGTATGAGGTGCCTCGGTTCTCCAAATATATCCACGGCGCTAGTTATTTGTTCAAGGATAGAATACCTGCCATGCCATACTGGTTGGATCAACTACTGACCGATATCAGAAAGCCTATCACACCCAATGTCGGTTTATCTCGCTCACAAAGCTTCAAGGCGCTGTTCAATGGCAGGCATAGACGATCTTTAGAATATGACGACTCGATCAAGATCAGCGACAACGCTGGGCTGATGCCTCCACTCAAGCAACAACAACAAACCACCAGCAAAAAGATCAGTTTGGGTTTTGCTGTGGACAGTGAAGCTAGAAAATCCAACAAGCTCTCTCGAAGGGGGCATTCCACCACTGTGCCACACTTGTCGATCAACTTTTCCAGCAACCCACTGCCTGAGACGACAGCTACGGCTACAGCTACCACTTCTGGTCGAGATATGATTTCTAGATTCTGGGCAAACAATATATTCTCGGATGAAAAGAAAAAGGGGGACAGTAGATCACTGCCAATGACGCCAGCAAGTGCTGTGATGGAGCGAGGCACATCTGGAGGAAAACGAAAGAAGGGGGCTTTGACCAAAAAGTTGGATCCCAAGGCGTTCTTTGCCAATGAGCGCACTTTTATTGCTTGGCTGCAATTCTGTGCATTGCTGTTGACTGTATCTTTGAATTTATTGAATACAGGTGATAGAATCTCTCGCGTAGTAGGCGCATGCTTCATTGTGTTTTCATCTGTCATTTCCATGTAAGTTGCAGCTGCTGCTTGTATAGGGTGGCTATGTATATACTCATTTTTTTATCGCTTGCAGTTATGCTTTGGTGCGATTCCAGCTGAGAGCGTATCAAATGAGAACCGGACGCGGTATGATGAATATGGAAGATATCTACGGTCCAGTTTTACTATGTGTGCTGCTTGTCACTGCACTAGGCATCAACTTTTACCTTCGAGCCCCTCTTTTATTCACCACACCAGAAAGTCAACAATTAAATATCAAGCCTTCTGATTACGCATAACCCTCAATTTATATTACTACTACTATTATTATTATTTATCATTAAAAACTATTCTAATTTCTCGTCCAACGATATAAAATAACTTTCAAATGCCAATTTAATGGATCTCAGTAGTATTCTATCATCAATCTGATTTACCATGAAATTTGGAAACTACTTGAAAGAGCACATGCAAAGTCCTTGGAGACTGGAATACATTCAGTATGATTTGCTCAAGATGGATTTGAAGAACAGGCAACTCGATCACGAGTGGAATCAGCAAGATGAACAAGCTTTTATCCAGCTTTTTTCAAATGAAAGGAATAAGGTTGTGCAATTTATCCATGATTTCAGTCAACAGCTCGTATCTCGCATCAAATACAGTCAGCATTTGCTACAAAATGCTCGAAAAAACAACGTGGCCATACCGCAAGACATGCGTTTCAGTCAACTTTCGCCAGTCAAGGACTCTACTGCAGATTTCCTCAACACGCTGGATGACACTTTAATTGAGATTCTGTTTGATATACACGATTTCTCTAGTTTTATTCGGTTGAATCATATTGGATTTGAAAAGATTTTGAAAAAGCATCAAAAGTGGACACATATCGATCATCAAGTTGGGGAAAATGCACCAGAATACCGTCATGACATTGCATCGCTGGAAATCAACCACAGCCACTCGTTCTACAAGCAAGTATCAGCACTGAGGTACGAATGTCGCCATGATACCTACAAGGCCAGTCAGCTATCCTGTAAACAGCGTGGAATTCCTTTGATCGTACCTGAAAGACGGTCTAAAAAGTACTGGATCCATCAAGATCACATCTCTGAGGTTACAGCCATTCTTTGCATGTACAGCTATGTTGTACCAAAATCGTCCGCCAGCAGCAGCGATAATGCCATGTCCAACCTGTATTTTGATAACAGCTATATGGATGTGTACTGCGACAGAGCTGACGAGAAAGAGAACACTCAAGTTCTAAAGTGCAAGAGGTAACATTAAAATGTGTGGTGCTATTTCATCTTTAACTTTTATACCTTTTTTTCATTAAAGGTATGGTTCATTTTCGAATGACCCTGTGTATTACTTTGAAGACGAGGTCCACAACAGCTTTTACTCGGGTGATGTATCAAGCAAATCGAGATTCAAAATCGGCAAGAATGATATGAGTGATTTCTGTCATGGAAAGTACACGGTGCCAGACATTGCAGATGACGATGAATTGGATGAGAAAGAGGCCATGAAGCTTGACTACGACAACGCAGGGGCTCTTGCAAAAGCAGCTCAAGATGGCATACATTCTCAGTCATTGAAGCCCTTATTGCAATGCAACTATAATCGATTGGCATTCGAATTGCCAAACAATGATGGCAGGCTGACCATCACGCTTGATACAGACATTAATTTCCAAAAGCAATACCACATACAAGCGTTTACTGCGCCATCTACCGATAATCAAATCAAGCACTTCCCTTATGCTATTCTAGAGGTCAAACTATCGACAGAAAGCAAAATGGACGACCCTTCTCTTTACTGGCTGAATACATTCACACAAAAGAGCAAACTCTTGCACCAAGTTCCCAAGTTTTCCAAATACTTGCAAGGCGTGTATCAAGTATTCTCAGATCAAGATAGTTTCGTTTCTCAAGACCAGGTGCCAAGTTGGCTAGGATTTTATCAAAAGGGCATCACAGCATCTGTGCAGCACCAAGGTCTTTCTCGTTCAAAAAGTTTGCATCCGCTTCTGAACGGGGAAAAGGTGCGATCCATCATACCGTACCCCAATGCAAGAAGTAGAGCAAGCTCATATAGCCCTTCTTCTCAAAAATACCATGACAGTTCTGTGCGATCAAGTCAATCCAACAGCGAATATGTCTCGATATCCATGAATATGCCCTCCAACGATGCTATTCTGGCTCGCAGTGCTATTGTTGTCCAAAACGAGAATCCAAAAATTGTACTCGACATGAATGAAAAGACGGAAATGCATTCACCTGCCATGGATAATAGTGCAAAATCATCCAACTCCTTCTCACGACATGGAGACTGGGTCATCAATACCACTAGCAACAACAACAGCACTGGCAATCTAATCTTGGATCAAGATGGCTATCCCATTGTATACAAGAACCAGTCTCAACACGACAACCGTTCTCAAGCATCCTTTTGCAACAAGACTAGTAGCCAAGATGATATCGAAACTGGCTTCAAGACGCAAAAGAAGCCCAAAAACAAAAAGAATGGTAAAAAGTCAATCAAACTTGAGCCTAAAGTCTTTTTTGCAAATGAAAGAACATTCATCTCTTGGCTTCAATTCTGCGCCTTGTTACTGACAGTAGCCTTGAATTTGCTTAATTTTGGCGACAAGACATCTAGAATTTGTGGAGGTGTTTTTTTGTTTATTTCAATGCTGCTGGCTCTATATGCTCTTGCAAGATTTCAATACAGAGCGTGGCAATTGAGAAGTCCAAGTCAAACGGGTCGATTTGATGATCTCTATGGACCTGCTGTGCTTTGTGTTTTGATAGTGGCAGCACTTGTGATCAACTTTTGGCTGCGATTTAGGTACCTTTCGGACGCAAATGATACGAACACCTATTTACAAAGCCCAGCGAATGCCGCATCTAATTAGTAGTGTATCGTTTTTTATAGAACCTTGTATTGTAATAATAAGCCAATTTCTAAAGTAGAATGTTGGATACCATGTATTATCATAAATGAGCTTGTGAATAACGAGTGTATTTTAATAAATAAAGTGCGGAAAAATGGATGGACAAGCAAAACCAGACCACATTACTTGATGAGCCATACATTTATTGTTGTTCATTTAGTTAGAAATGCAAAATAACGAAAACTGTAAAAAAATTTAAAAGAAAATAGATGAAATGCAATGGATTCGATAGCAATATATTAGATAGCAATGAGTTCGAGTGTGACAATTCAGTGAGCTACTAAGGTACCCGTCAAAATGTAGTTTTTTTTTTTCCCTTGATTTATCTTTGCACGCATAGATTTGAATAAATTTCGAGCTGATGATTAGAGAATGATATACAAATATCTGGGAAAAGATGATTGATCTAAGACTTGGCTTTAGCAGTTTTTTTTTTTTTTTTTTTTTTTTTTTTTTTTTTTTTTGTAGGTATGGTATCAAAGTTCTATCAAGAACAACATTGTCGTATGAATATAATCAAGGGTATGAATCAAAGTAACTAGCTACAAGATGAATCATTGCGACAATGCGTGTATACCAGGGCATTCAAATGATTATGATGTTCCATGTATAATCAAAATTATCATAGCCCTTGTCTTGACTATCCAAAAGGATGAATTGCTTTCTTACGTTGCTCTTTGTCAAAAAAGACTCGTAACAACATCGCTTTGCTCAATGTGTAATCAAGACGCGCACTAGAAATACAGGCAATGGACACAATTAACAATCTCTACATTTGTCGACGGTTGAACTACCTATGGTAGATAAGAGCCAACACCTTCAACGAATTTTCTAAATGGAAAACACCTGATTATAGCAGTGTAGACAATAAATAGTGGAAATGTAAACATTTAATACATAAGAAATCGAGAAGAAAACTGGAATTTACTTGTTTGGATAGAGGAAAAAAAATGAAATTATAGAACTACCTTGTCCCGTTACAATATACATAATGCATTCATGAACTTATTGAAATCCTAGTCGAATCAAAATCACATCAAAACGACTTTGCTGCGGTGTGAGACGTTCCGATGATGACTTGATTCAACAAAAAAAATGTGGAGAAGCTGGGCGTCGATCCCAGTGCCTCTCGCATGCTAAGCGAGCGCTCTACCATTTGAGCTACATCCCCACCTTTCTTTCCGCTAACCAATTTTTTTAATACATTGAAGCCCAGTAATATTGAAAAAATTGACCCAACTCTACAATTCCATACAATACATAGCAAGAACATCATTCCAGACGACACCAAAGTAAACCAGGCATTAAGCTGTGCGTCCTCTCTTTCTCCAGGTCAAAAACGGCCAAGTTCCTCAAGATCTCCACCTTTTTTCGCTGTAGATTTCACTCAACAGTTGAAAACAAAGAAAATGACATTCACTCCAACCTCTCATCAGCACCATCATCCACAAACATCAGTTGATATCATCAACATTTCTACTGATTTTGGACCAACAACTCCTCCATCTGCCTCTCCAGCGAGTGAACAGCAACTTTCAACCTTTATGATTGAGGTTCGAAATCGCTTAGCTCGTCTGGAAACCGCCCATGTCGAAATTGAGCGGTTAAAAACAGCCCTGGCAGAGTCTGAAGCTGCTCGTCACGCTCTCGAAGCCCAACTTGCAGCTGCTACTGGTACTACAACTAGCCTGGCTCCCAAACCATCATCATCCCACCCACCTCCTGCCACTACTACCACCACAACAGCACCAACATCAACTACATGCACCAATGCTACCTCTGCCACCTCTTCGTCTCCAGGAAATCAACCATCTTTTGCTGCCGTCGTTGCATCTAATACAGGTGCAAAGCGTAAGAAGAAGCCTGCTGCTCGTCCTCCTCCTCCATCTGCCACCAAGGCATCCGCTACTCTTGCTCGTCTTTTTGCTCCTCAAAGTGATATACCATCTGGTTATCAATTTGTGTACTATGCTACTCCTGTCCGCCGTCGTCTTTCTGAGCTGCGTCGCCTTGTTCAAGGCGTAGGATTGAATAACTCTCGTGTGCTGGATATTCAATATCCTGTACAGAATGTGATTTCTTTCCTTGTTCACAACGACTATGTTCTCACCCTCACCAAAGCCATGCATCTCCATGGTCGTGGCTCTTCTCCGTTGATTGACTTTGATCCATGTGATCCAGTCAATCTCAAAGATCCCAAATTTGCTTCTCTCTCTCGTGATCTGCGTGTCCAAAAGGCCATTGAGGTCGAAAACCTTCGCTGCCTTCGTTCGCTGTCTTTTGTCCGTCGCTCTGTCCGTGTTTCTGTTGCTCGTTCTTTTCTTTTGTATGATCGCATCAACCAAGCCCAATTTGATGCCATTTTGAAAGAAGAAATGCTTGCTCGTTCCTCCTCCTCTGCTGCTGCTAAACCACCATCCCGATCCTCTGATCAAGAGCGTTTAGCCAAGAAACAACGTTTGAGTTATCTTGGCTACCTCTTGCATCATGATGCTGAAACTGCCTCTCTTTTGGCTTATGCTGTCTCCCCCACTCTCTCTGCTACCAAGGATCTTGAAATGTCAGAGCCTTCTGATAACTGATTGACACCTTGCTGTTGAAATCGTTTTGCTCTCTCATTCCCACTCTCGTTGTTTCTGTTTCTGCTGCCTTTATGGTAGTGTCTGTATTTACTTTGTCCTCCTTCTCTGCTTCTTTCTCGTTTGGTCTTTGTCTCTCTGCTCATTTTGCTATATGCAAATGCCTCGTTTTCTCCTTTTTTTCTTGCTTTTTTTGTGCCACTGAGGTCTGTGGGTTTATTTTGTCTGTGCTGCTGTCTGAACATCGAGGTATCCTCAATTGCATGTCTCATACACCATAGCTTCTTATTCTCTACCCTTTTATCTCACTTGTTTTACTCCTTTTTCCTGCCTGTACTTCTTTTTTACCAGTTTAATTTTTAGTTTAGGACCTTTTTTCCCTTTTCTGGACACTTGCATGTTGTTCCTGCATGGAGATCAAACTATCAATTTAAGCTTTTTTGCTGTACGTCGCTTCTCAGGACTTGCAACTAATGATCCAAAGATCGCATGCATATAAGTCTATATTTTTTACTTTGCTAATTCATTGTAATCAATAAACAACCATAAATTTTCGCCTGAGCTACATCCCCCCCACCCTTCTTTCGCTTTTGAAATTTTATATTACGTTCCGCCAAAAATTCAGGTACCACGTGATTAGAAAATTCCAATAAGTGTATCCAAGCAGTAGTAAACAAAGCAGTAATCACCAAACGAGCATACATTAAGTGCCTAGTACTTGAAGTATAACCTGTGAAAACCTCAGCTCGATTGAACAGATATTCATCTTTTTTGAAAAACCCACAAAAAACATCATATTTTTCTTTCGACATCTCAACACCTTTGTATCGATCAACAATGACAATGGACACCGATACACCAGCTACTCTCATGTCGCAGATGGATCTGCAGAGACTAGTATTGACCATGCAACAGGACATCTCTGCCCACAACAGTGCTTTGCAAGAGCTAAATGCCTTGAAAACCACTATTTTGAATCTCCAAAAACAAAATGAATCCCTGACCCAAGAGAATGAGCGTCTGCGTCAGCAACTCAACTCTCAACAAGGTTCCACAACCACTCAAGCGCAACCCAAATCAGGTATTCAACAGCAACCCAAACCTCATTCTTCAGCTACTCAATCCACGCAACAAGCACCCAATGCCACCAAAAAGACTCCCAACAACTCTTGGACCGAAGTAATCAAACGTTCCAAAAAGGTTCGCAACCCTGCCGATGTAACTGACAAACATCGCCAAGCTATTACTCGTGGTTTTAACTTGGCTCCTGAAGGGCCCAAAGGCTACACAACGGTGTACTTTAACCGCTCTCGCCGCTTCACTCGCACTGAAGTCCGCAACAACTTGCATCTGATCAAAGCTGATGCTTCTCGTATCATTGATGTAACGTTCCCTGCTAGAAACATCATTGGCGTCCTAGTCCATTTGCAATACAAGGACAACCTCGTCTCCATTCTCACCAAGAACAACATCAATGTTGTGGAAGGCTTTGATCCTACTGATCCCAAACACCTCGCTGACCCCAAGTTTAAAGAGATGTCCCTCTCTAAGCGTGAGGATGCTGCCTTTGACCTGCAAATCAATCGTTGTGCCAAGTCTCTTGTCTACCTTGCCAATCGTCGTTCTCGTCTTTTTGCTTCTGTTGCTAATCACTTTTTGGAAAATGGTTGGACCACCACTGAATACATTGATTCTGTCGCCCCTGTCAATAACATCTTTGGCTCTTCTGGTTTCAAGAAAAGCTTTGGCTCATCTGATGTTGACATGTCTGATTCCGACGAAGAAGAGTATTAATGATTGAGAGTCCTCTCAGTCATTATACATCCTCCTCGCTCCCTGACCATCCTCTCTCTGCTTCTAATCCGTCCTCATCAATACCAACTATACTCAATAACACTATACCTACTACTCCTCCTCCTCCTACAGCTTTGGCTCCAGTCATTAATAGCGCTTCTCAACTCACTCCACTCACCATTGGCCTCTGGAACGCTCGCGGTCTCAGAGATACCACCATTGATGATGTTCTCCGTTATTGCCAATCCTTCTCTGTGCTGTTCATTACCGAAACATGGCTGAACCGCCATCCCATCCGACTACCCACCAATTGGCAGCAATTCCACTTACCTGGCGTCACTGTCGCAGGCGGTGGTCGTGGCTCTCGTGGCATTACATGCTTAATCAACCCTTCCTGTCCCCTTACAGCATTCCAGACGCCTTTGCCCTCTGCTCTTCAAGAGTTTGCTTTGGGTATTCAACTTGGTCGTGAACTTCGGCTCATTTGTCTGTATATACCACCTGAGCAAGCGGATCTCTATACTGAAAATGTCTCTTCCATCCTGAATGCGATCCCGTTGGATCATGACACAATCATCTGTGGCGATCTGAATGCCCGCATGGGTAGCTTTGTTGGTGACTCCTCTACAAATAACCGTGGTCGTCTACTTCAAGAGTACTGTGCCGATAATCAATTAAACGTTTTGAACTGTCAATTAGCCCACTCTACACCTACCTTTGAGGACCGTCGTAGTGGGCGGAATGTAAGTAGCATTGTCGATTACTACATCTCAAATGTAGAATCACTTTCCTTTGCCTCTCTGGATACCTCATCTCCACCTTCTTCCTCCTCAATTAGTATTTACTCTGACTTGTCTTTGGGATCTGATCATAAACTGATGTCTCTGACGTTTGATTACCACTCAAACGAACCTGCTCTTGCTATGCCTGCTACGCCATCACCATCACCTCGTCTCCTATGGAAGCTCTCACGTCTACAAGAAACGGATGTACGCAATTTGTATGCACAACGCTTTACAGCCCTCTCTCAACCGTTGCTACAACAGCTGATCTCGCTTGTGCGCTCACCACCTGATACACAACCTCCAATTGATGCCCTCAACAGTGATCTCACCAATTGCATATATCAGGCACTGGATGAATCCGTTACTCGGCAATCCCAGCGACCCAACTTTTGGAAGAAATTCTGGACCCTCGATCTTCAACGGCTCTGTGATCATCGTGAAGCTCTCTATCGTAAATATCGTCGTTGTCCCGCTTCATTGGACAAGGCATATTGGTGGAATCAACATGTGGAAGCACATCAAAAGTTCAAACAAGCCCTTCGTAGAGCTAAACAGGTTTCGTGGCACGCATTCTGTGAATCTTTATTCAAGCAAGACTTTTCAAAGGCCATGTCAAAAATCAAGTTGATCAAATCCAGACGACAAAGACAATCAGGGTATCTACATGTGGACGGTGCTCAAGCTGGTGCTAATGCTATGCGTGATCACCTTGCTACCATTTATGCTGGATCCAATCTCCCAACAAATCGACCTCCATGCCCTTTTGCTACACATGGTAGACATCTGCCATATGGTGTTCCTCCTCCTCAGTCAGCCTCCCATCTTGGTGGTACTCGTCTGGCAAATGGTGACATCAGTACATTGAATCCGCATGCTTCTCCTTTCATCCCATCATACCTCTCACATAGAACTCTACCACATGATGACTCTGACCCAACACGTCGTGTTGTCTCAGCATCGGTCCACAACGAAGCTTTTGACGAGATTATTAGTATTGACCATATCATTCAGCAGATCAAGTCGTTGCCATACCGTAAAGCACCTGGCCGTGATTCAATTCGTGGTGAAATGCTGAAACCCATTCAGAAACCACTTGCCACTGTTCTGTCATACCTCTTTGCTCTGACCTATCAATGGTCTTACACACCAGCGGATTGGCGTCATGGTAATGTTTGTAGCATCTACAAGAAGGGACCTGTCACGGAGGCATCAAGCTTTCGGCCCATCTCATTGACTAGTACACTGAGAAAACTCTTTGAAATGTGCCTTGCTCCCCTTGTCCTCACCATTTCACCACCATTAGATGTAGCCCAGAATGGTTTCCGATCCGCAAGAAGTGCACTTGATAGTGCTCTTAGTCTCCAAGACTTAATGAAAGACTACCAGAACCAACACTACCACTGGCCAACTGTGTGCTTCCTTGATATCAAGAGTGCCTATGATGTTGTTGATCGCCGTGTGATCTGGAATTCGCTGCTCTCTGCCAATGCTCCAATGCCACTTGTCTCATTGCTCTCCAATTTGTTTGACGATGTTTCCATTTCAGTGCTGAATCAGCAATGCGTGTCCCAAGAACTCTCACTGCATACTGGATTGCTTCAAGGCTCCACCCTTAGTCCCCACTTATTCAGTATCTTTATCAACTCACTGCCAGCTTTGTTGCGTCAAGCTGCATCGTCCTCCACCACTCGTGTCATGTCAACATCACCATCATGTGCTCCCTCTCCTCTTTGGTCCGTCATAACACCCACTCATGCTACTAATATTGCTATTAATGCTTTATTATATGCTGATGATGTTGCTATTCTAGGTTCTGCTCGTGAAGTAAAACAGATGCTGACACTAGCTGAATCACATTCCCTTGCACTTGGGTATCGCTGGGCTCCTGCCAAATGTGCTATCATCAATCCACCGTCCTCCACCTCATCTACCTTTGTTGACCTGACCTTGTATGGAGAATCTCTTCCTGTTGTCGATGAATTTGTGTATCTCGGTATTCCATTTGACCGCAAGGGCATCTGCACAGCATCTATTGTCAAGAAATGTCAGCGTGGTACCATGGCTTCGATGGCTCAGCTTAACTCCATTGGATGCAATCGTTCTGGCTTCCCTCTGCTCTTCTCCACCAAATTGTATGCTTCATTCATCAGACCCAAACTGGAATATGGTATTGGCATTGCCAATATGCGTGTTGCTGATTTCAAGGCTCTTGAAAAGGTCCAAGATACGTGCCTCCGCATGATATTTGGTGGCCATCGTGCTGCTTCCACCATGGTGTTTCGACACATGACAAATCTGCCTCTGATGCGACAACGTGCTGCTATACTGGTGACTCAATTCTGCTTGCGCTCACAATTCCTCCCAGAAGATGGCCTGCTGATACTGCTCTCTGATTCTCTACCTGGTTCATCTTTGAAAAGATTAAAAAAGCAACACATGGCTGCCCGCGCGCTTGATGAAGTACCTTTTGCAAATCAACGTCACATGAAACAATGGTTCCTTGCTGAACGCCAACATTGGCACGCTGAGTTCCTGACAAAAACAGACATGGTGCTGATCCGTGCTTGCCGACCCACTATTGGCATTGATCCTGTTATGTATGTACCTGCCAGTCGTCCTTGTCGTAGTCGTCTTATTCGTTATAGAATGGGATGGCTTCCGGGTAAGCCACGACCTTGTGCATGCAATGAAGATCATACATCCCGTCGCCATCTACATGAATGCCCCACTTTGCCACCTACTTTGCTTCTGTCTCTTCCTGTTCCGCCTGCTGACTTCACCGGCACCATCATTGACCATGCTTTGAACTTGATTCCATCCTCCTCATCTCCTTCCAACTGTCCACCCTGGTGGTCTGATCTCTGTACCTTGCTGTGACATTTTGACCAGCTCTGTAATCCCGATGGCGATTACACAACGGATCCAGTTCCAGGACAAGTGTGGGCTTCCCCGGCCTAACATGCGTCTACTGACATCCTGCTCTGTGGTGAACCGATTGTGATCTGCTTCCTCTGTTTGCCCCTCCACTGCTACACTCTTTTACGCACGATGCGAGGGAATTCATGTTGTCTTTGATCTTTCTTATTAGCCATGTGCCTCCCACCCACCACCCAGACAATTCAAATATTGCATAGCGTTCCTGAAATATTTGTCGCTCCCTGAATCCCAGAACCTTGGTTCTGACACTTCCTCACGTTCGCCTCCCAAGTGCTAGCAATAATGATCAAAAGATCGAATGCATTTAGCCTTTACTTTATTAATTTCTTCTTGCTTTTAATAAACACATACATTTTCGCCTGAGCTACATCCCCATCTCTTTCCGTTTTTCATCACTTTTTGCCACCTTCCCCCGGTAAAAAGTATTTCCTCACTATAAAAGCGGTTTATCTCGACAACTAGTTCACCAAACAATACCAAATTACAGCAGTAGACTTGCGTTTATCCATAGTTTATTGTATATTAATTTCAGTCTTGTTGAACAACTTGCCAGTTTCTTTGAATCCTAGTAATTTTTCACAAAATGACTACGCCAATCTCTCAAAGCCTACAAGGTTTTGACATCAGTCAGTTGCCCATGTTACTTGAGCACATTCAGCAGCAACTTGCCTCAGTTCAGGAGAAAGTACATGAACATGACCACCTCTTGGAGCGTATGAACAAGTTAGAAGAGGAAAACCAAGCCCTAAAAAAAAATCTTTTGGCCAAGGACCTGGTAATTCAAGAATTACAGGGCCAACTATCACGTGGAACTACTCAAGCCCCTACACCTGAGGTAGATCAGGAACGTCCGTTCATCTCTCAGGTCGTACAGTCCCAAGATCCTGCTACTACTGCTAGTACCACTACTGCTACCGATACTGCCACTAAAGGTAGTTATCTCTCTGCTGCTCGCTCTGGAGCTAAACGCCCTGATCCTGTTCGTACAGCCAAACGCCGTCTTGCTGCTGGCCGTCTCTTCCAATCTGCTGCTGTTAAGGGCCAACAGGGATACCAATATGTCTACCTTGGTAGATCTGGTAAGATCCAGCGCTCTGAGGTTCGTGCTACCCTCCGTAAGGTTGGTGTTGATACTGGTCGTGTTCTCGACATTTGTTTCCCTGCTTCTGGTGTTATTGGAGTTCTGGTCCATATCCAATATGTCGACACTTTTCTTGCTTACATGCACAAGTGCGAAGCTGAGCTCATCGAGAATTTTGAGCCTCTGGATCCCAAGCACATTGCTGATCCTCAATATGCAAACCTTGCTATTGCGGATCGAGAACAACTGATCTACGAGTTTACAAACACTCGTGCTCTGCAAACTCTTTCCTTCCTTCGTCCTCTCAATGTCAGTGGTGTTGGAAAATACTTTGTCTCTGCTGGATGGATTTCCCAAGAGGAACTTGATACAGCTGTTTCCGAAGCCATGGGCCGCCTTGCTGAAAAAGAACCCAAGAAGGCTCAATTCTTGCTCAAGCGTAGAAAAGCTTCTGACAGCAATGACTCTGCTATGGAACTCTAATGAGCTCTATAATACATCAGAGTCATATCAACAACAACCCCGTCCACTCCTTTCCTGTCTCTCTTTCCCTTTGGAATGCCAATGGTCTCCGTCAATCAGTTGTGCACGATGTCCTCTCACATGTATTGGATACGCATGTTCTCCTTGTCACTGAAACTTGGCTTCTATCTGGTTCTTTCCCTTCCGACTGGTCTCAATTCCATCTATATGGCACAAAAGTACCTGGCGCTTTTGGCCGTGGTTCTGGTGGTGTTACAGCCTTTGTCTCTCCTTCCTGTCCTTTCTCTGTCTCTCAACTCCCGTCTTACAATCCTCACACTCTGTCCCTTAAGGTTGGCACCCTTACGGTTCATTGTGTGTATCTGCCTCCACCCTTATCCTCGGATAAGGTGCTCTCGCTCCTTCGCTCGTTACCTATAACTAGTGATACAATCCTTTGTGGTGATTTCAATGCTCGCTTTGGATCTCTACTAGGTGATACTACTGCTAATCCCCGTGGTAACTCTCTACTACCATGGATTGAGGAGGCTTCGTTGTCGATCCTCAATGAGTCTCTAGCTTATGGTACACCCACCTTTACAACATTTCGGCGACAACAAGAGGTACACAGCATCATTGATCTGTTCCTTACCAACATTGGCGAGACGGCTATGTTGAATTCTCAACTGGTGGTTGACTCTGATCTGTCCCTTGGTTCTGATCATCGGCTGATGGTACTTACTTTCGAGTATGTGCCCCCTCCCGATGATACTCTTGGTTCTGGTAACTCTGGTGGTTTGGCCCCTAGACGGCAATGGAAGCTCTCGAAATTGAGGAAAAAGCGGCCTTTGGGCTTGCTTCGTGAATCCTTTCGATCTTCTGTTGCTCCTTTGGTTGATTCTCTCTCTGGTTTGGTCTCTGCTCCTGATGGAGTTCGTCCTGATATTGATGCACTCAATGATTCTCTGAATTGTTGTTTGTATGAATCTCTTGACGGGTCAATTGGTGTGAAATCTGGTCGCCCTGGTCACTGGAAAAAGTACTGGACACAAGAAATTGAAGATGCAGCTCGTGAAAGAGATGCCTCATATAGTCGATGGCGATGGGCAAGTGGCTTTGCCAAAGTTGAAACATGGGGTATATATCAAACTGCTCTTAGACGTTTTCGCTCTCTGATACAGGCTGCCAAAAGAAAGTCGTGGAACACATTCTGCTCTAATCTGGAAAAGGATTTCTCTAAAGCTACTGCTGCTATCAAACGCATAAAGCGAAACAAAGAATCCTCTGCTACTTATAGCCATCCAGATGGTCCAGCTGCTTCAGTAACAGCAATGGCATCACATCTTGCATCTGTATACAATGGTACACTCCTTAACTCTGCTTCTCGTCCTGTTGCTCCTGAACCGAATGTATCGGATCTACCCTACAATGATCCCTCTGTTACAAATCTGTTTGATGCTGATACTATTGTCTCTCTGATTAAGCGATTGCCAAATGGAAAAGCTCCTGGTCCTGATCATCTGAAAGCTGAAATGCTGAAGGCTCTAGCATCTGACATTGCACCCGTATTGTCTCTGCTATTTACGCTTTGCTCTCAATGGTCGTACACTCCTGTATTGTGGCGTCATGCTCAGGTCTTTCCCATTTACAAGAAAGGTGATGTATCTGATCCTGCAAACTTTCGTCCAATTTCGCTCACTTCGGTGATGCGTAAATTGTTTGAATTTTCATTGATGCCTGCTCTTGATGAACATTCGCCTGCACTTGATGTTGCTCAAGGTGGTTTTCGTCCACAACGTAGTCCTCTGGATCAAGCCCTCTGTTTACATGACTTGATGCATGACTACTTCCTCACTCATCACCACTATCCTGTTGTAGCCTTTCTGGACATCAAATCTGCATACGATACAGTGGATCGCAACGTTATTTGGGATGCTCTTGCTCATTCTTCACTACCTCGTCCAATCCTTAGTTTATTGATCAATATGTTCGATGATGTACTAGTCTCTGTACTGATTGCAAACCACAACTCTGACCCTTTTTCGCCTGCTACTGGTGTACTCCAAGGTTCAGTGCTCAGTCCGCACTTGTACTCTCTGTACATCAACTCTCTGCCTGCTGTTCTTCGTGCTGCTGTCAACCGTGGTACTATGGTATCTCCACCCGGAATGCATCCTGTTCATATCAATAGTTTACTCTTTGCTGATGATGTGGCCATATTTGGCTCTCGTACTGATGTGCAAACCATGTTGGATGTCGCTTCAGATCACTCGTTCTCTCTTGGCTACAGATGGAAACCATCAAAATGCGCTGTACTTTGTGCTCCTACTGCCTCTACTCGTCATCCATTGTCTCTATACGGTGAACCTCTTCCTGTGGTAGAGGAATTCACGTATCTTGGTATGCCGTTTAGATATAAAGGTCTGTATGCCCCTGGGATTCTCAATCTGCGTGCTTCTGGTGCTATCAGACAATAGCATTATTGAATTCGGTTGGTGTCAATCGAAATGGTTTTTCTCTGTTGCTTTGTGCTCGTTTGTATAAAAGCTTTATTCGACCCAAGCTGGAATACGGCTTAGCTATATCTCATCTCTCTTTCCGTGACTTCAAGGCTCTTGATGCTCTGCAAAATCGATTGGTTGGTATGTTTGTTGGTAGTACGTGGTACAATGTTGCCAAACATTTGACCTGTATTCCCAGCATGAAGCATCGATATAATGTCCTGGCAACACGTTATGCTCTTCGTGCTGATACTCTCCCTGATGATTGCTTGTTGGTTCTGCTTCGTCGTGGATTACTGTACCACTCGTCTAGACAGATTTATTTGTCAAAACCCGTATGTATCTGACACTACCTGATCCGCCGCCATTCACCACTGCTGGTCTTACTGAAGTCTTTGATTCGTATTGGCAAGATCAAGTAGATCATCAACTTGCTGCTGCTGCTGTTTCTGGTACCCAGACCCTCCTCCGTGCTTGTCGTCGTTCTGTATCTCGTCCAGATCCCATTTTGTACCTACCAATTGGTCGATCTGCTCGAAGTCGCCTTGTTCGCTGGCGTCTTGGACGTTTCACAAACATGCGTGAAGAGTGTCCGTGCGTGATGGGTGATTTTATATCTCGAAATCACTTTCTGACATGCCGTGCTCTGGATCGAACACTTCTCGATGCTCTGCCTGTGGCTCCTCCTGGTATTCATCGTATAGACTATGCCCTTAATTGCTTACCTGTGAAAGCCTCTGATGGTCCTCCATCTTATTGGTCTGCTTTGCTTGCTCTGCTTCATGCCATTGATTGTTTAGTGCATCCGCTGGCTGTCATCCCTGCTGATCTTGATTCAGGGTTGTTATGGTTCTCTGCTAGATAGTCTCTTCATTGATGAACGTTTGTTGTTTTGTTTTCTCGGTGCGATGCCACGGTGGTAAGTAATTATCAAAGTTCCCATCCGTTGGTCATTCCTCCAGATCAAATCAACAATACCAGTATTCATGCCGTTCCTTTGCCACTACCACACTTTCCTTTTTCCCCTTTTCTTAGTTAGTGTCCCCTTAAGGGTTTTTTGTACCTGCTACTCTTTTGTTTCTAGAATTCTAGGCTAATGCTCCCATCGAGTGCCCATTGAATTCATGTATATAATAAAAATCAACGTTAAACTGAGCTACATCCCCATCTCTTTCCGTTTTTCATCACTTTTTGCCACCTTCCCCCGGTAAAAAGTATTTCCTCACTATAAAAGCGGTTTATCTCGACAACAAACACTCCAACTAGCCTTCAGTTGTACCAGTTTACTTGCATTTAGTCAACGTACATTGTGTTATAACTTCCAGTTTGTTGGACATCTTTTCATATTTTATTGAATCTCCACAGTTTGATAGAATATTTTCAGCCATGCTCAACAATAATCAGCAATCTATGGATTTGAATCAGCTCATCCAAACTGTTCAACACAACAGCAACAACTGGTCTCTCTCACCGAGCGAGTACAGCAACATGACAATCTCCTTGCTCGCCTGGACCTTTTGGAAAAGGAAAATGGAGAATTGAAAAATCAGTTACAGGCCAAGGACCTTGCAATTGAAAAATTACAGGGCCAACTCTCATCCCGCCGCACCAATCAAGGTGCTCAATCCAGCTCTCAGGTAACACCAACCCAAGAGCTTGTTACTATTCACCAACCCGATGCTACTCAAGGTAGCTACGCATCTGCTGCCCGTAAAGGTGCCCAACATCGTGACCCTGCCCGTACTACCAAGCGACGTCTTGCTGCAGGTCGTATGTTCCAAACCGCCACCACCAAAGGTCAACAAGGATACCAGTATGTGTATCTAGGCCGCTCTGGTAAAATCCTGCGCTCTGAGGTTCGTTACCCAACTTCGCCGAGCTGGTATTGATACTGGCCGTGTGTTAGACATCTGTTTCCCTGCCACTGGCGTCATTGGCATCTTGCTCCACATCCAATATGTAGAGGAGTTTCTCGCCTGTATGCGCAAATGTGAAGCTGATCACATTGAAAACTTTCAACCCTTGGATCCCAACAACATTGCTGATCCCAAATATGCTGATCTTGCCATTGAAGAGCGTGAGCAATTGATCTATGAATTCACCAACACCGTGCTCTGCAAACCCTCTCTTTCCTTCGTCCACTCAACGTTAGTGGCGTTGGCAAATACTTTGTCTCTGCTGGCTGGATCTCTCAAGAAGAGCTAGATATAGCCGTCTCTGAAGCTATCGGTCGTCTTGCCGAGAAGGAGCCCAAAAAGGCTAAATTCTTATTCAAGCGTCAAAAGGACGATCATGACAGCAATGGCTCTGCTATGGAACTCTAATGAGTAACATAGCTACTAGTCATACTCCCAATAACAACCCAGTCCACTCCTTTCAAGTCTCTCTCTCCCTTTGGAATGCCAATGGTCTACGTCAATCAACGGTACATGATGTTCTCCATCATGTTCAGAACACTCATGTACTGCTTGTCACTGAAACCTGGCTAACCTCTGGTTCTTTCCCTACTAACTGGTCTCAATTCCACCTCTATGGCTCTAAAGTACCTGGTGCATTTAACCGTGGTTCTGGTGGCATTACTGCCTTTGTCTCTCCTTCCTGTCCTTTCTCTGTCTCTCAACTTCCATCTTACAATGCACACACTTTGTCCCTTAAGGTTGGCACCCTTACGGTTCATTGTGTGTATCTGCCTCCACCCTTATCCTCGGATAAGGTGCTCTCGCTTCTTCGCTCGTTACCCGTAACCAGTGATACCATCCTTTGTGGTGATTTCAATGCTCGCTTTGGATCTCTACTGGGTGATACTAATGCTAATCCTCGTGGTACCTCACTACTGCCATGGCTGGAGGAGTCCTCTTTTTCCATTCTCAATGAGTCTTTAGCATTGGTACACCCACATTCACAACTTTTCGACGTCAACAAGAGGTTCATAGCATCATTGATCTGTTTCTTACAAACATTGGCGAGGCTGCTCTGTTACATCCTCAACTGGTGGTTGAATCTGATCTGTCTCTTGGCTCTGATCATCGGCTGATGGTACTTACTTTCGAGTATGTGCCCCCTCCCGATGATACTCTTGGTTCTGGTAGCTCTGGTGGTTTGGCCCCTAGACGGCAATGGAAGCTCTCGAAATTGAGGAAAAAGCGGCCTTTGGGCTTGCTTCGTGAATCCTTTCGAACTTCTGTTGCTCCTTTGGTTGGTTCTCTCTCTGGTTTGGTGTCTGCTCCCCCTGGTGTTTGTCCAGATATTGATGCAATCAACGATTCTTTGAATCAATGTTTGTATGAATCTCTGGATAGCTCAATTGGTGTGAAATCTGGTCGTCCTGGCCACTGGAAAAAGTACTGGACACAGGAAATTGAGGATGCTGCTCGTGAAAGAGATACTATGTATAGTAGATGGAGGTGGGGCAAGTCGTTTTGCCAAAGTCGAAACATGGAATCTCTATCAAGCTGCTCACAGGCGTTTTCGTTCTCTTGTACAAGCTGCTAAGCGTCGATCGTGGAATCAGTTTTGCTCTGATTTGGAAAAGGATTTTTCGAAAGCTACTGCTGCAATCAAGCGCATTAAAAGAAACAAGGAATGCTCTGCAACGTACAGTCATCCAGACGGTCCAACTGCCTCTGTCAACACAATGGCGTCCCATCTTGCCTCTGTCTATGATGGCTCCCTGTTGAATAATGCGTCTCGCCTTGCTGCTCCGTCCAATTTCTCTGATTTGCCTTATGATGTGTCCACCGCTGATTTGGGTCTATTTGATGCTGATACACTTGTCTCCCTCATTAAGCGTTTGCCAAATGGGAAAGCTCCTGGTCCTGATCATTTGAAAGCTGAAATGCTGAAGGCTCTAGCATCTGACATTGCACCCGTATTGTCTCTGCTCTTTACACTCTGCTCTCAGTGGTCGTATACACCAGCCCTATGGCGACATGCTCAAGTCTTTTCCATTTAGCGAAAGGTGATGTATCTGATCCTGCAAACTTTCGTCCAATTTCGCTTACTTCGGTGATGCGTAAATTGTTCGAATTCTCTGTGATGCCTGCTCTCGATGAACATTCGCCTGCACTTGATGTA